>NW_026598467.1:0-125000 GCF_029784155.1 Uranotaenia lowii | reverse complement strand
ACTAAACCACCGCTAGGGCTTGGTTGTTCCATAGCGGATGCGCAATTTTTTGCCATTTCCCACGTCATAATTATATTTACTGCCTTTTCAATATTTAATTCTGCTTCGTTTAAAAGACGGAGCCTAAGTTGCTCGTCTTTTATACCTCCCACGATTCTGTCCAATAACAGTTCGTTTTTATCTTCTCCCAATTTGCAGAATTCTGCCTCCATTTTTAAAAGATAAAATAAAATCTTCGACCGACTCCCCCTGTTCTTGCGATCTTTTTGTAAATTTGTACCGTAAAACTCTCGCGGGTGGGGTTTTGTCAAAACGACACTTAAGTTTTTCAACCAATTGATCGTAAGTCGCCTCATCTAATTTCCCATTCGGAAACAATAGTTTCAATTGTGAAAATACGTATTGGCCACTAAGGGTGATCAGGTACGCTTTTTTTTGTCATCGGTTGTACCATTAACAATAAAAAAGTACCCCAAACGCTCCACCCAATCAGAAAATGGAGTTCCTTTTCTGTAAGGCTCAATTGTGGCAATTAAAGCATTTGCTGAAGTCATTTTTTTGTTAAAAATTGAAAAAAAAACCCAAGTGCTCAAAATGATTTGTAAAATTACAAGTATCAATAGAAGAAGATGAAAAAAAATCAAACAAAACCAATATTTGAAACAAGCCTGATACTCTTACCAAATCCGGGAAAATTACCCGACTCCAGTATTCCACCTAAAAACCGCTTTCGAAAATTTCGAAGCTGGTATCGTATGCCACTCGGAATTCGCCAAGTTCTGTCGAGGAAAAAAAATCAAAATTAATAACTTTTTATTTTTTTAATCGATTAAGTTTTTTTTGTCACACAACAAAATTATTCTTATTATCTTTTCTTTTATTTCGTTTAACAATAAGCGACAATAATCGGTACTAAAAACTGCTTTGTTAAAATTCAATTAAAAAAAAATCTTCTTTTGTTGCACCACTCTAATAGTAATGCTGAAGAGGAACGCGCGGAAAATGAAACACAAAACAACACGGAAAATAATAAAAAGGTAAAATTTACCGAGATAGCCAAGGTAAACGATCGTGAAAGCCAAAAAGGTAGCTTCTACCTCTTCGAGGTGAAACTCACCTCACAGCGAGGTAAAATTTACCTGAATCGAGGTTGGAAAAAAGGTACAATTCACCGAGGAAAAAGGTGAATCCAAAAAAGGTAAATCTTACCTCGTAGCGAGGTGAAGTTCACCTGAATTGAGCTGAATAAAAAAAGTATAATTCACCTAGAAAAAAAGGTAAAACCAAATAAGGTAAAACTTACCTCGTAGTGAGGTGAAGTTGACCTAGATTGAGCTAAAAAAAACGGTACAATTCATCTCGAAAAAAAGTGACTACTCGCCGAACCCGTTTATTGAGGTTAAGCTGTTTTGTCATTCAGGAACAAGTTTTGCTTTGTGCCTAATATGTGAAAATCGGAATAGAATGGTAAGTGTTTTCGTAGATATCATTTTGTTGTGCTGGTTCTTGCCATAATACATTGCTTTTGTTTCAGATCGACCCATAGAGCTTATGTGTATTCCACGTCATCCTCCAGCCGGAAAGCCGAACCTGACCGGATTAGCCGAACAGAGGAGGTCATGAATGTACGCAACGCAGGAGTATTCAGCGGCCATGGCGGCTCGGAAGAACGCGAATCCGAATTACCAGTCCATATTTATCTCCAATGAATATAATTTTTGATAGAATTTTGTATTTTTTTTATTCTTATTGAAGAAACCAATCAAACCAACCAGCATTTACCTTTTAAATCAGTAAATGGGAAAACGGTATTATTTACTATTTTGCTAGGTGAATGCGAAAAAGGTAAAATATACCTTTTTGCTAGGTGAATTGAAAAAAGATATAATTTACGTTTTTGCTAGGTGAATGAAAAAAAGGTAAAATTTACCTCGAAAGAGGGGTGGAAAAAATTCACCTCGCAAAAAGGTAAATTTTACCTTTTTTTTATTTTCCGTGAATATCTGTTTGCTTGTTTACAATACAATGGCTTCCAGTATTTCACAAAATGGTTTTCGCACTGATCTGTTTGCTGTCGTTTACTTACGGTTTTGATGCCAGAAATCACCGGAATTCCTGGGACGAACTTTTCCGTACCCTGAATCCACTGTTCGCTTAAAATCTGTTCCGAACTTTTCCGGTCACTTTAAGCAAACGAATCACTTACGCTTTCCGCCGGTGTTGAAAATCGTCAACAGAGCAAAAAAATTTTCCCGAACACTCGTTCGCAGGCAAAACTACTAGTTCACTAGCACAATTTATCCTCGTCGCCACTAAAAACTCTAAGTTTTCGGATATAAATTAACACTCGATTTTTACTTGTTGAAGCTCAGAACTAAAAAGAGGCCAGCTCCTTCAGTTGCTAGTTTATTTAAACTCTTCAACTGTGTTTTTCGGCTTTTGTTTTGTTCGGCTCAAACGTTAGCGGCCGAACCGACACGCTTAACGTAAAACCATAAATCATGGGTTATAACACTTATCACCGCTACTTTTTCTCGTCGTAATGGATGAGATTCTGACTGGATCGATCGACTGTGCACCGAACCGAGGATTGCCGTAGAATCCTTCAACAATGGAGCAACTGAACGACCTTGACCTGGCAGACGATATTGTTTTGCTCGCCCAAACACAACCGGATATGCAGAGCAAACTCGACGACCTCACCGAAAGTTCCAAGGCAGCAGGTCTCAAAGTCAATGTCGGAAAGACCAAGTCGATGGAGATCAACACAGCAAATCCCTCCAGTTTCATGGTAGCTGGGCAACAAGTTGAGAAAGTGGAGTGCTTCCAGTATCTTGGTAGCCAGATAACGCCTGATGGTGGTACCAGGAAAGACATCGAAACCCGGATCAGAAAGGCCCGATTTGCGTTTGCGAGTCTCCGAAACATCTGGCGGTCACGCCAGATCTCTCTACGAACGAAAATCCGAATCTTCAACTCAAACGTCAAATCCGTATTGCTGTACGGGTGTGAAACTTGGTGCACATATGCGGTAACGACGCGAAAACTGCAAGTATTTGTAAACCGCGCTTGGTGGCCTGGCAACTGGATCTCAAATGAGGAACTACATCGCCGGTGTCATCAAAGGGCGCTAGAAATCGAGATTCGGGAACGTAAGTGGAGATGGATTGGGCACACGCTGCGGAAAGATGAAAACGAGATTTGCAGAGAGGCGCTAGATTGGGATCCAAAAGGTCATCGAAGAAGAGGCAGACCCAGAAACTCGTGGCGGCGAAGCCTAGCCGCTGAAATCCGAACTGTCGACGAGAATCTTGACTGGGACCAGGTGAAGACGCTGGCTCCGGATCGTCAACAGTGGAGGTCTTTTACCACGGCCCTATGCACCGGTGGATCGGTGCGGGATCATTAAGTAAGTAAGTAAGTTGGTGAAAATCCCATGGTTTAGTCTGAATCGACCGAAATAGTAGGGAGGTTCGAGTTGACTTAAAAAACACTCATAAAGCTAGTTTTTGCCATTAGCTTTATTGGTAATTTAAAGAAAATATTCATTAACAAATGACATATGTTACTCTGAGAGATTAAGTTTCTAATACTATCTCATTACTAGTTACATTGCATGCATTACTTGTTCAAACTATGCCAAATATTTTTTGCTTACATTTGTTTGCAATTTATTATTTTTTTTTTTTCGTTTTTTTTATATTTTTTAACATAGGAAAGATAAATTAAAAAAATAAACATTCCCACAACAGGCAATGTTGCTAAAAACGAGTGCGATCACTATTTACAGTCGACAGGAACGAAACGTTCTACACGAATCACGATTTAAAGAAGCGCCAGCCGCATGACGGCCCGCCTCCACCGGGCGCACTCCTTGATCAACTGCTGCTCCTCGCCCTCGAGCACTTTGTACTGCCGGTTCAGTTCTTCGGCTTCCGATTCCAGCTTCAGCTCCCGGTCCTTGCGATTGATGCGGGACTTTCGGGAGGCTTCGTTGTTCTTGTCCCGCTGTTCCCGGTATCGCATATCGACCTCGTTAAGGTGTTGATATTCGGAAGGATCCCGTAGACCGGAGTTAATGGGCTTCGGAGGTCGTCCTCGACGTTTAGGGGGACGTTGTTGTGTCGAAGTGGATGCGGATGCTTCCGAAGCGTTGTCACCGTAGATCGATGAAGTGGTTGATGCAAGGTCATTTGGACGGGATCGCTTCGGGTTGCTGGAGGCGGTAAGCTCTTCCACGTTTTCGATCGTGATCGTCGGTAGCTTGCGCTTGCCCGGGTTGAACAGGTCACTGAGGGTGGGAACGCAGATGGTTGAAGTTAGTTCGCGTTCTGGTTGTTGGACTTCCACGGGTTCTGGGGAGACTGGTTGTTCTTCTTTAGGTTCCAAAGGTACCTCATCGTAATCCTGTGAAATAATTGGAAAAAAGGTTGATTAGACAAATGTAGCGAATTGTAGTTCGGTGCACGTACCGCATCTGAAGTGATGTAGGAAAGTAGATCGAATGCTTCCTCTTTCACCGAGACTTCAGATTCGAGGTCCAGCAGTTCGTTTGTAAGGTCTGGAGTGTTGATCACCATCTGAGTGGTGTTGAAGAGTCTAGCTCCGCCCACTGGTGGCGTGATGTTGACTGCCTCTGATGGGTTGATGATTTTCAACTTCAGACTTGGGACCTGCTGGTTCCGTTTGTACGGTTTATTAGCCATTTTGGATCTTATTCGTGTAAATAGTTGCCGCTTGGCTGCGACGGGTTTCTGTGGCTGTGGTGAATGACTCGTTTTCGAAAGATGCGATAGACTTGTTTCCTTCACCGTATTATACTTCAACAAGGGTTGGCTGCTGTTGCCATCAAAGGGTATCTTAATGGTATAGTTGTGTTCTAGTTGCGTTTGCGTTTTAATGTTCTCAAGGGATTCGTCTGTTTTCAGTGCTGTCTGCGGCCTCGCTCTAGCAACTGTTACAGCCGTTTGCTGCTGCTCCTCCTCTTGAATATGCTGCTTCAGCTCTCTTAGTATTTTCATCTGTACGTCTTCTTCATCGACATCATCTTCTTGGTCAGCATCACTGAAGAAAGAATCGGCTATTGAAGGTCGTGCTCCAAGCACGGTGGCTTTATCATTCGCGTTGAAAGTTGGCTGTTCGTTGGAAATGTCATTCGATACAGTAGTAACGCTTTGGGGCTTGCTAGTGATGGAATCTTCCTGAAGGAGTTTCAGGAAGCTGGGCGATGCGATATCTATCTGACTGTTGGTGCCAGTGTTTTGACAAACAGAAACGAGATTGTTTTCGTTGCAGTAGAATGAGCTGGAAAGTTGTTCGATTTCTTCGTGTAGCGAAACGCCGAACTCGTCTTCCTCGCTGGCTTCAACGATTGCCGAGTTCGGCGAAAGAATGGTGCGGTTGAAATCGACAAAAGTTTCCAGCTCCTCAGACCTGTGGTCTGTCGCATCGCCCGAGCTACTGCCCGGAGACGCCATACCGGTGCTGCTGTGGTGTGGCGTGTTGATATAACTGATTGGACTGAGAAGAACTTCGTCTAGGCAAGACTCCCACGAAGCGAGTCCTGCCGTAACGACAGTCTCTTGGTTGCCGCCATGCGGCGGAGTCATGATCTGTTGCATGCTGTTGCTATTACTACCGTTGTCGATGTATTTCTCGTCGAATGATTGCCCCTTCGTTTCGTTCTTCTTGTCGTTGTTGTTGTTCTTATCGTTTGCTAACTTCTCCGTGATGCTGTGGGTGCTGGCAACATTACAAAATACGTTGGTTAGATTAACTCTTGCTTCGGACGCTCCATGTCCTCCGAAACCACCATCATCATATTCAAATCCGCAGACGTTTGCCGGGCCCGTTGGCGTGTTAAGCTGTTCACCTGTTGTAGCGCTTCTGTTGCTGGTGCCACTCGGCCAGGGCTCCGTATCGGCCATGAACGTGCTGTAGCTTGGCCAACGGAAGTCCGATGGAGGTGACGGCGAAGCGTTCTCCATCGTGATCGTATTCAGCCACCCGGCTTCTCCGAACACACCACAGATTGGACTCTGGACTGTCGAAAACTGAGACTGGTACTGCGGCTGTTGCTGTTGTGGTATTAGCAGTTGTTGCTGTGTATTTGTCGTTTGATAGGTATTCCCCGAAGCTAGGCCTCCGCGAGAGAAGTATGCCGCCTCGTCTATGTATAGCTGCTGTTGCTGATCTTGGCTGTGGTTTGTGTTGATCGTTGGACAGAGTAGATTCTCGCCATGAACGGCATTCGGTTTCGATTCCAGTTGCCTGTGCCATCTTGAAAGAGACTGAAGCAGAAGGATACCGGGATTAGGAAACCATCTTTACCCCATATACCCTTGATTAAGAGTAATACTTACAATGAATTCCCCGTTGAGTTGTAATGAAATTTTAACGCCTTAAGCTATACCAATGGATGAGTTGAGAGTTGTTGGCCCCCAACCTACAATACAATAAAGAGAAACGGGAGAGAGAATTAGTTAAGTTTAAGTAATGTGCCCTCAAGGCAACTTAAACTATTTGTTTTGTCATGATTTGTTGGTGCTAATTTGATTCTCATTGATCGGACTCTTTTCTTTTTGGTGAAAATTAGCGCGCGCATGGGAGCACCAAAATTGCATCGTCATGCCGGCTCGGCTGTTTTGCCGTGTGAGCTGTTGCTCACTGTTCTTTTTCTTCTCGGAGCCTATTTATTTGCTGCGTCATCGTGACAACGAACTCATCAACTCGTCGCAAGAAGGCAGGCTAGCAAGCTCCGGTGTGGGATAATTTTAGAAAATAATTGTCCGCACTCATCATTTTTGTCGGTGTAGCGTTTAGAGAGGATTGCATTAGCGTAAAGTGAAGAATGCGACTTTAGAATATTAATTCACGTAACGTAGAATCACCCGACCGGTAGGCAGGGACCATTGAAAATAGATGTCCAGATAATCGAAAGTAAAAACGATCTACTCTAAGACTTCAATCTTATACATTTATTCCCCCCAAATTGGTGGTGTTTTCGAAGCGATCTCTTCTAACACGGACATCCTTATCGAAGTACTTTAGATTAAGTATCATATAGATATTTCTATATGTGATGATAATTTTTTGAAGGCCTTCAGAATACAACAGACTGAAGATGTGAATGTTTTTTTGAAATCCAACAAACGTCGGTTTTTCTTATCAGTCGATCCAGGACTGGCAACAGACCACTCGAAATTGTTTGTCGTGCGCGTTATTATCAGTTAGTCATGTCTGATAACGTCTCTCTTGTCCGTTGTACCGCAGTGAAATCGTGTCAACCGGACACCCATTAAAAATATCCATAGGCAGGCCAAGCACGCCATCAAATGTGAAACGTATCATTTAATTACATATTGATAAGGTTGAGGTACCTTTGAGGCGAGCTGGCTGATTTGTTTGATTGCAGTATTTCCCCCCACCCTGTTTTCCTGTTTTTGCTAAAGCCATTTCTATTTAAAGATTCAATCGATTGTGTAGTCGTCCTCCGGGGGTTTTTACACACTTGCTCGCAAACAAATTCGGTGTTGAATGATTGAACAAATGGTGACGTAGTCTTCTTCAGTCAACTAAATGCCACCACCCCCATTTGCCGTTTAATGTCATGGGTTGATTAAGCTCATGTATGCAAATTACTTTTTTTTTTCATTCAGCAGTAGGTAATTTATAGTCGAAAATACCTAGCTGAGCATATGGCAAACATGTTATTGTCGAATAGAGAGATTTTCCACTTTCACCAAAATATACAAAAAATGTCCATTTTAATCCACATTAAAGTAATTTTTATCCAAGACTCAGTTTATAAATGTAACATTGAAGCATGAATAATAAAGGGAAGAAAAATGTCAAAATTCCACAAGAGAAATTAACTCCGGTGAAAGTTCGACGGGGAAATAATCGTGGAACTATGTGATCCAGTTTTTTTTTATTCGCAAAAATGTTCGTTCAGAGAAAATAATCGAGGCCAAGGAAACTTCCAGAAATCCGTTCCCCGTAGCTATGTGTATGGCGGCATCTGCTGCATTTAGATCGTTTTTTTTCTGAACCGATAAGCACCGTCAGGTAGTGGGGACTTCGAGGACAGCCACTTTGAAGGCTGTTTTTCTTTTTTGTGGTCAAGTCAAGATTGAGTCCCGGGTTACCAACTGGGCCCAACTTCAACTTGAAGAGTTAAGGGAATCTTCGCATAACTGGAGTTGAAAATATCTGTTCACATTAAAACGTATTTTCCGACGGCTGCCAACCCTATTTTATTTGCGCGGCGACGAAGTTTCGAGATGTTCGCTTTCCACCTCTCAATTTTGTTTGAGGTCCGCAAAAATTCCCCACAAAAAAACCAGACAAAAAAAGCACGACCACGACTATGATGTCGGCGATCATTATTTCAGCAGTTTCCGTACGGCTGCGACTTTGCGACACATTCCTCATCGCCAATGATGATGATATAGCCACGATTGACTTGGTCGAGATTCGCTATCGCAGGACGGTGAATATCATTCAAGTCATATGACTATTGATTTAGTCTATTCGTCGATTGGTTTGTTATAAAATTCGACAAACAAGTTTTTGAGCTAGTCATGCTTTTAGAGGTTCTATATTAAGGGTTATGGTCCCTATGAATTGAAAAAAAAAGTGGCGCAAAGTCCCTCCACATCGTTTGTCGTATCTGTACCATACTGTGACGACGATTGTTCGCGTTCGAACGTGAACGAACATGAAACCAACCATGAATCCGTACAGTAATTTGATTCACTTTTCTCGTTACGTCACGCGCGCTTTAGTTTTACATATTTTAAACTTGAGACTTTGAACCTCGTAGAACGTATTATGTCCGGCCAGTGGCCTCGGACGAAGGCTTGTGGTACCTTATTATAGCTCATATGCTAATTGTAGTAAATACCACTGTTTAAAGCTATTTATAATTGGGATACCTACTCAAACGAAAGTCCTTTGTGGGATCTCTCGACACAGAAAGTGACGACCCCAGGTCACTGGTGTCCTCTTGAATGTGGTGCAGCTCGTGCCGAAATTTACGTGTTCCCGGTATTCGGGGCTTGGGACTGTCACTCACTCAAAAACACCGGTTTCACACTCGGAAAAACTTTTTCACACAACGTCACCTGTTCTAGAAAATTCCTTCTCAATCGACCACAAATGACGGGGTACAAAAACAATGACCACTCGTGCCAAGCGCTTGACTGTAAATGCGAGCATCGACACACGAAATTTCTGTGAATGGGTGGATCGTAGAGAGTGTTTCTCTCTCAATTTGGAAACTTCGCTCTAGTACCACCCGTTTCCGAGAACGAATTTCTGTTGTGCAATATTTCTTGCCGCTGATTGGGCTAACGCTAGACGTCATACTTAGCTGTGATTGGTCGGAAAGCTTCGGCTCGCTTGAAAGCGGACGCCATATTATTTTTTTGATTCTGCGTCTGCGGTCTGCTTTAATCTAGTACTACCTCTCTTTGTCGAAGAGAAATCAAGTGCGGCCGGTTGATGACTCATGTGGGCAACCACCCGTGGCGTCTATTCAAATAGTTTCGAGTTCAAACCGCAAGTCATTCCTATAGAAATAAGTATAGATACTTACATTCGATTGACGACGCCATCCGTGACGTTAACACAGCGATGTCTAAAGCCTCGCAAACCCGCCATGGTAGTCATATTCGTCGTTAAACCCCCAATAGAAATAGTAATGTTCTTTTTGTTGTGCCAACAATGAAACGACGAAGCCTTCATAAAATCCGCGGTACAACACGAACCCATCCGATTGACCACCGGTTTTCCAACAGAACGCTTCAACTTTCGAAAGGTCTTTTTCTTCAACTTGCTAACAACCACCACGGCAACACCACGCTGTTTCTGCTGCTGATAGTTCTTACTGGCGCGATTCATACGGATTTGGTTGGATTGGCAAAGGGCTGCAATTACTTGCATATTAAAATTTCTTCTCACACAGCTCAGGAAAAGCAGACTAGTCGAGTTTTTAAACTTTTGGCACTTTTTGACGGTTTTGAGTTTCACCAAAAGGACGAAGGATTTCACAACACGTTTCACTAATTTTGTGCTTATTAAGCTTCCAATGGTCAACTGGCACCCAGTCTTTAAACCTCTCTCGATAGTTCACTAAATTTGAGCTCACCAATTATGTTTTCGGGAACTATCCCAAGTTCGTTATTCTGATATTGTAGTATGCAATCAAATCTTAATTATGTAATCCCATAGGACACACACTAGGTGTAGTGTGTTTTTGTTGCGTTTACAAACTCTCGGCGGTAAAATAAAACTTGGTTATCTTCCTGGATTCAGCTTAGGCTGTAAGTCTTAGGCATAATAGGACTCTGAATTTTCTTCCATAGCTGCGAGGTTCTTCTGATTTGTGGGTATTCGAAATTCTACGACGGTGTTAGAGAAAAATTATCCCTAACGTTGATTGGCTATTATGTGCTCACAACTAGGTGAGACTATTGACACACACGCGATTAAATCCTCGATTTGAGCGATTCTTTTCAGAGGAACTTTACTTTGTAAGGATTCAGGACACTTTTCTACTAGTGGAACGTTGAATTTTAAGATGGATTTATAAAATATCTCGATTAACACGTGGTTAAAACAGGTCTTTCTTCGGTCGAGTTTGGAATTAAAGTGATGCAATCTGCTGCTGGGACGGAATCATCTGGTCTCGGTCGGTCGGGCACTCGAAAGATCAGCTTTTGCTTGCTAGTGCTATAGGGTTGTTTTTGTTGTGTTGGGTGGCGTTACGCGTCGGGTGATTGGGTGGGGTGGGTAGGGAAACTTGGAAAAGCTTGATGCAATTGTAACGCGTTACGTGTGCTTTGAACAAAAAGCTGAGTTTTTAAACGAGGGGCTTTTGAACTTCTTTAAATACGACAACATCGAATAGGGTCATCAACCCTCGGAATTATGACACTGTCGTTAATCTAAATATAATGATTACAGGAAGTAAATAACGAAATTCAAATCGAAGTAAAAAAAAGCCACTTTTTAACTTTGTCGCAAGTAAACCAAAATTCCCTAAAACATTTTTTCTGAAACTTATTCAGCCCTTGCGCTAACGTTACCCTGCTAGGCCGAATGGGAAAATGCAAAAAACCAATAAATTTAATATCCTGGATATCCTGCCTCGCTTCATTCAACATTCATGTGGAAAATACATACAAGAAAAGCACGATCGCACATTAACCTTTCGAACGATTCGTGCGACCATCATATATTTAGGTAGAGTTTCCTAATAAAATGGTTCGTTGGAAAACTTTGATTTTAAAATTTCATAAAAAGTTATTAACTTAATAATTTCCAGAAGAAAGCTCTTTACTGTTTCAACAATTCTGTTCAGGTCGCCCTAACCGGTGCCAACTTAACGGAACGCGAAAGCTCCTGTTCGTTTCTCTGTCTTTCTTGCTCTCCCATACAAGAAAGGAGGAATATTTTGAAACCATTTGACAGCGAAGTAGACTTGAAAAAGGCAAAGCGACATTGGAACGAACAAAAGGAAATAGGAAAAGGCTACATCTGGAAATGATCGGGTCGCGGACGGAGAAACTCGCGTAGAAAGTTTTGGAATTATTATTGTTAAATTTGTCCGTAGTTTTTCGAAGTTCGGTGTTCCCCGGTGGTAGGTTGTCGGATGGCCTTCAATGGTCAGCTAGCGATTGGAATCGAACAACGGGAGATATCAGTTTCCGCGATTGATTATGTCAAGTGTTTCTAAACAGCAGTGCGGATTCGCTGAATGTTTCTGAGGACAGCTTCTGGCTGAGCCAGCAAAAGAAAGGTCACACATACCCACCTATTAAGGACAGTATTCTTAAGAATCCTGCGTGAAGCGAATGGAAGAATAGCAGTGATCACAAAACCGAGTGCATCGGATTGTTGTTGATATTTTTCTGTGTTGTTCGTCAACATCCGACAAATCGCAATCGTTTCAGGTGACGACATCGTAATTAGTGCTTCCAAGTGGCAGGTGCACAATTATTCAATAATCCGCTGTAGAAGGAATTACCTATATTCCAAACGCTGAATAAAGGCTATGAAAGACGGCATCAAGCGGCCAAGTATGTAGTAACATAAAATCATCCAGCCTAAAAACGATGGATTCCAGCGACAGTTACAAGTAATTGCCATCAGGCTTACGAGATCGTCAGGATTCCACGGATTTTGCCAACCCAAGTTTAGTTCGAGGTGTGGAAAACAAGGGGAAGGCACAACTTCCTCCAGCCAAACTTGGCCGGGACACTTTCAGGCGAAAACAAGTCGAGGAAAAATTAGTCTAAGCTGAACCACAGTAAATCATCATCACCATAGTCGAGCCAAAGGCAGTGCATCGGATCGGTTGGTTCCGTTTAGTTGAAATCCTCAGCTTGGCGTGCAGTTTAGTGTAAGCCCGACTAAGCGAAAATAATGCGTACTATTCTATTCATAGCTGCGAGTATCGCAATATGTAAGTATACGTTTCTGGTGGGCATTTTTTTTCTCGTCTTTCTCGTTTTTCAATTTTTTTGAGTTTCCTTCTAGTCAGTAAGAATATCGTCGTCTGCAAAGTTGTGGGTGCGATACAGTTTTTAAACCTTGGTATGAGTGTGGGGTTTTGCTGACGGGCTAACATATGACTGTATTCAGTTATCCTATAGTTGGGGGTGTCAACAAACGCTAGTTAAATGTTTCAGTGCTTAAAATTACATGGTTAGGGTTTACTTCTATGTATAAAAAAAACCTTTAATAAAATGTAACTTTTGTGTCCCAAAAGATTACATTTCAAAATCCACTTTTACATTTAAAAAATTTGATTAAAGGGTTAAATTTTAATTTTTTTTGTATCTAAATTCTGTGTCTAAGATTGGAAAGAAACAGTTAGAAACTTTATTTAAAAAAAATTCTATATTGAACATTCCCGACTAGTCGGGGGCAGACGACTTCACGATTTATGTTTTCAGCCCACACTTCATCACATCCCCCAATGTCGATGCTCCCCAACCATGCCGTGTGCTATGTTTTCTGTATAGATATAGGTGTAGGTATAGCAACATTCATTATTTTTCGTCATTGATTTCGTCTGGCTGGTTGGCTGGCCATCGATGTTTGGATAAGAGAAAAAAAAACAGAAAAGGCGCCGGCGACGGGTTTCTGTGGGTCAAACTTTACTCTTACTACGGCTGGCATCAAGCTTCAGCGTTTTCGTACGTTTAAAGAATGTTAATTTTACAGATTATGAAGAGAACTTTTTAAGAAAGTTATTGAAATTGTTTTTGTATTCTTTAATTTGCTTTTTCTTATTCTCATTTAAATGAGTTTAATCAAAAGCGCTTTAAATGGAAAAGCAAGAAAATCGCGAGTGCCTCTTAAGAATTAGAATTTTTTTAAGTTTGGTGTAATCCATGAGCAATTTTACAGTAGAGTTTGTTTACCTACTCTGTGCAAACATTCATTTTTTGTCAAATTATTAACATTGTTTAGTTTAATCAATATTGTCCTTTCCAAATTTCTGTCAAATTAATAACTTTTGTAAATTTACCGAATTTTGCATCCCTTTTTTAAATTTTATTTGTCAATTTGGTCGTTTTTTATCTTTGTGTTCTTTCCCTATTTTTGTCTCTGTTATCAATGTTTTCATTTTTGCTATTTTGTTTATTTTACGTATTTTTGTGAGTTTTATCTATTTTGTTCGTTTTGTCTATAGACACTATAATTTCATATATGAATTTATAGTGTCTATAGTTTTGTCTGGAAGAGAAAAAAAGCAAGTCTTAGGGACAGCTTTGGAAAAAAAGAATATTAATAGAGAGTTGAGAGGACTGGCTTAGAATAGCAAATGAAAGCAAACTGATAACTTCAAATAAAAAAAGAAATACAGCGACTTGAGAAAACAATTCACAGATATTTGAATAGATTTTAATGACAGCTGGGAATTGCAGAAAACAACCAAATCGAGAGTGCAGATTTTGTTGAAGGAAATAAGAACAATGAGTTGAAAGGACAGTTGTTTTACATTTTAGAGCATTTAAAAAACTTGGTTTCGATCCCTAGTAGGTATTTGTTTCTTTTAAGTTTTCCTTCATTAATCAGATTCTCTTGCGTTCAATTTTCACAGTCACCGTTCAGCTGGAAGCATCGCTAAGCAGAAATGCGCCGGAATACAACAGTGGCGGGGGACCGCTCGTGTGCGAAACGTACGACTGCAAGGACGGCGACTGTACCGTTGGCAAGGAAGTCTGTGAGGATGGCGAATCGGACAAACCGAACGGGTGCTTCGTGGTATGGAGTGTCAACAACATTACCAGTAAGAAGTGTCTTCAAACGTTTTTTCAAAATAATTTCTGAGAATTTTAATCAAATTAAAAATTTTTTAGACGAGGTCAAGGTAACGATGAAAGGCTGCTTCGTCAATCCAAGCGAGTGCAACAACACCGAATGTATCGACAACACCCAGGGTACAAAGAATAACCTGAACTATTGCTGCTGTCGGGCCAACATGTGCAACCGGGAGCACAAGTGGATCCCGGTCGTTACCAAAGCGCCGGAGGTGCGGAACCCGGAGAAGGCCGATTCGAGCATCTTCCTGACGGTGACCTTGCTGATGACCCTCAGCTCGTTGATCATCCTCGGTGGCCTGACGTGCTTTTGGAAGCACCGAAAACAAGCTATGTTCAATGAAGTGCCAACGGTAGCCGTTTTTTAAAGATTCTGTACGATTCTTATTTAAACAGCGTTTTTTTTAGATTGAGCCCGAAATTACCAATTCATCACCAAACTTAGCGCTCAGGCCTATAGATTTGCAGGAACTCAAAGCACGAGGACGCTTCGGCGTTGTATGGAAGGGTCAGTTGATGTCCCAGGAAGTGGCGGTGAAAATTTTCCCCATGCAAGACAAGCAGTCGTGGATCACGGAGCAGGAAATTTTCAAAGTAAATTTAACAAAAAAAGTTAAATTTTGGCTTATTTTACCAACAACGATTTTTCGTTTGTTTTACAGCTACCTCGTATGAACCACCCAAACATTCTGCAGTTCATCGGCTGCGAAAAACGTGTGGAACTGAACAATACTGACTTTTGGCTGATAACTGCCTATTGCAGTCATGGATCGCTGTGCGATTATTTGAAATCACATACCGTCACCTGGCAGGAGCTTTGCCGCATTGCCGAAAGTATGTCCCGGGGGTTGATGCATCTGCACGAAGAAATACAGAGCAGCAAAACGGAAGGCACGAAACCGTCGATTGCCCATCGTGATTTCAAAAGCAAGAATGTCTTGTTGAAGGACGATCTAACGGCATGCATTGCAGACTTTGGTTTGGCTCTGATTTTTACACCCGGTAAGTTTTAATTTTACTCAAAGCTATTTAAGCTTCTACACCTAGAAGGTATTTCTGGTAGAATTTTTTTTTTAATTCTCTTATTCCATCTTCAGGAAAACCATGTGGCGATACCCACGGCCAGGTTGGAACACGCCGCTACATGGCTCCGGAGATCCTGGAAGGCGCAATCAATTTTACTCGGGATGCATTTCTTCGAATTGATGTGTACGCCTGTGGTTTGGTTCTGTGGGAGCTGGTATCACGCTGTACCGCTCACGGTGGTCTAGTAGAAGAATATCGGTTGCCTTTCGAAGCCGAGCTTGGCTCGCATCCGACGCTTGAGGAAATGCAAGAAAATGTGGTCACCAAAAAGCTACGACCCGGAATATCAGACCATTGGAGGATGCATAATGTATGTGTTGATTAGAATTTTTCCTCATTTTACTTCAACTGAATTTTCGCTTCCCGTATAGGGTCTGAACGCCTTGTGCGACACGATGGAGGAGTGCTGGGACCATGACGCGGAGGCGCGTCTCTCGTCTTCCTGCGTGATGGAACGGGTTAGCCAGCACAGCCGGTTCCAGGCGATGACGCCGCTCCTGATTGAGACCAACACGACAAACGATCTGCCCCCGAAGGTTGCCACCGAAAGCGTTTAGATACGTTCCGGACTAACGAAGGTAATACTTAGGACGTAACTTTGCCGCACTTATGTGCGGATCACCGAAGTTCAATCAAGAGAGTTCCAGAGAAAAAGGTAAGAAAGTACGAATTTACTAATACGAAGCAAAGAGTTGATTCTGTGACTCCACGCCACGATTCTATGGCGTGTCAGATTTTAAAACTGAAAACGAATGTTGTTCTGGAGAAGATTTTTACCGAGATCCTCATCGAGACTATTTTTACTTTTCAAAACTAGAACTGTAAGATATAATCAGTAAAGTATATCAAATAAATTTTAGACGTAATCAAAGATGGAAAAACATATACTTAAGGCTCGTCTTTAAAATCTTTAACTCAACGGCAAGCTGCAGAGATAAATTTTATTGTCTATTTGGGCTTGCTACATACGGAAGATAGAAGTTGAGAAGTCTCAATAAAACCTTATGAACTTGACGTTCAGGGAGCTATCTGAAGGTAGCGTCTTTTTCTATTGTTTTCGTCGCAATGAACCTCCGATAAAATACCTCTTCCAACAAATAAAAGAGAAATAAAAACATAAAATCATAAAATTATTATAGCTAATCTCGCCGAGATTCTTAAATGCGGAAATGTTTTCAGTTGAATCCTTTGGGGTGAGGCCTTTAACGATCGCAAGCGATCGATAAAAACGACTGTTGGGACTGACACGCTATCATATTTGGCGTCTTTTGGAAAGCAAAAGAATGAATGCGATGGATTGATTGGAAAAAAAGGTTAGAACAGTTTAAAAAAAAATATATAAAAGCAACCACTGCTTAACGTCTCAGTGATTTATGTACTTTCTTCAGGAAGGAAGTTTGAGTGTTTAAGATTTTTGATACATATATAAACAATTAGATGAAACCCCTTTAAGTCTAGCTTTTTCTAAGAATTATGCGTTTAACCGGTTTCTGAAGTCCAATTTAGATGAATGAATACGTTTGTGTTAGTAATTAAATCATTCAAAAAGTTCAAACAATAACACGATGTGTTGCATTCATGCGATCATTTATAGAGCGATTTTCTTTTTTTAAAGTTTTGGTGACTCATGAACTATGATATATTTTTATAAGAACTTTCCTCCAATATTGAACTTGTATGCCATGATAATTTAAAAAAAAAATCTAAATCAGCTTCAAACCTTATTAGGTCGTGTGCTTATTTGTTCGTTAGTGAATATCACTGTCTTATTGGAAGAAAAAAAATCTTCTCTATTTTTAGCCGCTTCTCTGAAATAACTCGAACCGAAACTGTTATGACAATTCATCTCACTTTATTACTTTTCATTATACATCCACATACATCAGAGATTACTGTGAACAATCCACGAGATCGATTTTCGTTACAGTGAAATTGATTTATATAAGTTCTTACAATTTTCTTTTTTTTTGTATATGTTTGAAATACTTCAAAGGTACTTTCAGAATCAAATAAATCGCACTTAGTTTTTGTTTGTATGAATCTCGATAGATTTGAGTTTTTTTTTACTTGTCTCGAATGTGAATTTTGAAAGGTATATAGCAGAACTTAATGAAATTTTCTTTTTTCGTGTACATTCTGATGAGTTTTTTTGTCACTATATATGGTCGATCAAGCTTTTAAAAGATTGTATTCGAACAGAAAGAGCTTGAGCGTATTAAATGTTTTCTTTTCTTTTGTGATTTTACTAAATAAGGTTTATCTTTTTCAGTAAGTTTCCAATATCGGTCTTTGCGTGATCCTTACATTTTTGGGTATGCGTGTTGTAACTGTGTGGTAAATGTATTAGAATACTGGTTAAGGAACATGTTCCATTCTTCTAGATATGTGCGATCGAAATCAAATATGATGTTTCTACTTTGAGTTTTATTTCGTGTACTAGTCTATCCTACCTATGAAAAAAACCTTTTCCCTCAATCGCAAAATCGATTTCCGCAAACTGTGCCAGTCTATGTTCAGCTGATTCAAACAGAATATGCTTGTTTTAAACAGAAAAGCAAAATTTATTTTCTTAAACAAACATTCGCCTCATTTGTATTGGTGCTAATTGAGTAAATAAAAAGATATCAGTCATTTCGTATTTGAATTTTTTGCTTTCGATCTCCGATTTAGTATTCCCCTGTATAGTATATGCACCTAATATGTGTATTATAAGTTACGCTATGTCTCCATTAGAAGTTGGTCTTTCAGTGATTATCGCTTCTTGCTGTAAATATCAGTAATTTTAAAAACAGAACAAAACGAACTACTTCTTCCCAAGCGATCACAAACTCTATTCTCAGCGTCATCTACCGATAAGAGTTAGTATTTTCCCTAAGACAAAATCCAAGTACAATCATATTAACATAAAAATAGTTCGTAAGGCCTAACGTACACAGGAGATGTGTGTATTGTGTGTGATGCTTAACTTTGAATGATAACACTACACAAATGTCGGATGAAGTCGGTAATCCTCCAAACCCAACGAAAATAATTCTAATCGTTGTTCATCGTCTTCGAAGGAATGACTTTAGATCTTAGCAGAGCGACCAGCTTCGAGGCCAGTGGCTGGGTACTGTTTGGTTGTGGTTTGACCGGCTGTGCGTCCTGATGATTGGGTTGTTGTTGTTGGTCCGGCATCGAGTTGTGCTGGCTCTGGGGATGGCTCGTGTAGGGTTGTGCGGGGCTTTCTCCGGAGTCTGAAAGTATTGAGAAAACACGTAAGATTACTGTAAGATGCGAAGCGTTTATTGAATTTCATGTTTATTATAAAGTTATTTGCAAAAATTGTAACATCTATTTCTCATCAAACTTTTTCCATCAATGCTTAACCCTTCATTTCATGATTTTTTCAATCAATATTTTATCATACGTGACAACATTTTCAATATAGACTCAGTAGAAATGTCAAGGGGGGTTGAAGCTCTCCGCAAATCACGCACAATAATCACATCGCCAATGGTTAACTGGGCAACAAGTACATTCAGCCATTTAAAGCTGCTGGTGAAGATGGTATTACACCAATTCAAAACCAGGGGAAAAAGATAAAACACAGCATAAGGCATTCAGACCTATCAGTCTTACATTCATTATTTTGAAAATAAGGTAGAAGATACTTGAAGAGTACATTAAATCGAAGTTATTGGCTTTCCAGACGACGTTATAGTTATTATATAGTTCGGGGAAAACATGAGAATATGGATATCATCCTTGTCTTCTAAGCCAACGTTCATGAGATCGAATCCCGGTCGTGACATAGGGCCTTATTACATAAGACGAATCGAGTAACTCGACTCGACTCCAGTCACTGTCGAGTCGAGCGAAATATCGTATTGCGGTAGTCGAGTGAAACAGCTGGGTCACGAACCTTCAAGCAGTCGACTCAGTCGAGCTACTCGACTGAAATTCGACTCGACTCGTCTACTGTAATATAAAAATGGCTCACTCTAGTGAAATGACTCGTGATTCGTCTTATGTAATAGGGCCCTATGAAGCCCTCCGACGATGTTCGCTGGTACTTTTTCCGTAAACGTCTATCTATCTATCTAAGGGTCCGGCGCCGATTGACCGACGCATAGGGCTGAGATAAAAGATCTCCACTGCTGGCGATCCGGAGCCAGCGTCTTCACTTGCTGCCAGCCAAGGTTCTCGTGAACTGTGCGGATTTCAGCGGCTAGACTTTGCCACCACGAGCTTTTGGGCCTGCCTCTTCTTCGATGCCCTTGGGGCCGTTCAGATACCATGTGGACAGAAAAATTAGATTTTTGACCCCCTCCTCCCCCTCCGTGGACAAGCGTGGACATTTGGCAAACCCCTACCCCCCTCCCCGGATGTCCACGTGGACAGATTTGAAAAAGTTTTTTTTAAATACCTATAATTTGACAGTTAGAAAACCTTTTGCCTTTTTTTATGGAAATGGCTGATTTTGAAAAACCGAATAAGAATTTCCTGATATAACAAAATTTAAATTTCTGAATAATAATATTTATCACTAGCTTTCAAGTAGCTACTAATTTTGTAAACAACTGGAAAGCTTTACCATTTTAAGATTTTAAACATTTAATTAAACATCTTAATATTTATTCACCTTTAGAAAATATTTTGAAAGTTAGTATGTCCACGTGGACATGGCCCAAACCCCTACCCCCCTCTCCGTGGACAAGCGTGGACATTTCCATACCCCCCTCCCCCCCCCCTAAGTTGTCCACGTGGTATGTGAACGGCCCCCTTCTGGATTCCAGTCAAGCGCCTCTCTGCAAATCTCGTTTTCATCTCTTCGCAGCGTGTGCCCAATCCATCTCCACTTACGTTCCCGAATCTCGATTTCTAGCGCCTTTTGATGACACCGGCGATGAAGTTCAACGTTTGAGATCCAGTTGCCAGGCCACCAAGCGCCGTAAACGTCGTTCTAGACTAAAGTTGCCAGAAGTTTTTCTGCACGTATTCGGGGCCGTACGGGCTATTTTATCTAAAATCCAGGCAAAAATCGGGCATTTGATTTCAAAGTTGTGGACCAAAATCCGGGCGATATCCAGGCAAATTTGGTCGAAACCTAGGAATTTTTCATAAAAAATCAAGAAAAAATGGTATTTTAGGCTTTCAAAATCCTTTTAAAGGGTGTCCACGATGAAATTGTCACATTATGAAATTGCTCTAACTTTTTAACCGTTGGGTATAATTTTATGAAAATTTGAGTTGATTTTTTTCATAGTGCGTTGTTTACATCCTGCAAGTTTTAAAGTCCTGTGATCAAAACTTGCGGAAATGGAGTCGAAAGAACAGCTCGTGCGTGATAAAATCTTGCGCATTCATCACGAGGACAAGGATTTCTCGCATCGTTCCATCGCTAAAACATTGGGAATCGCGAATTCCACGAGGGCGCGAGTGATTAAGTGGTTCGAGGAGTATTACGTATTACGTACTATTTACACCAAAAATTACAACCGCTTAGTTGGGGCCTTCAACCGAAACCCGAACGCCTCCGTTCGGGATGGGGCAAAGAAGCTGCACCTAAGCTGAAGTTTTGTCCAGAAGGCCAAAACTAAGGCTGAGCTTCGAACGTTCAAGGTACAAAAGGCCCCTGATAGCGACGAGAAGCAGAAAAAGTCAGCCAAAACCCGTGCCAGGAAGTTGTACCTCCACATGATGACGAAAGTTGAATTATGCATGGATGACGAAACATATGTGAAGGCCAATTTCAAACAGATCCCCGGGAACCTGTTTTTCAGATGTCCAAATTTGCGAAGAAATTCCTGGTTTGACAAGCCATCTACACGTGCGGGAAAAGGAGTACACCTTTCGTGACCCAGGACGCGATGAACGGACAGGTGTACATGAAAGAGTGCCTCCAGAAGCAGCTGCTTCATCTCCTGAAGGCCCACAACGTCCCAACAATCCTCTGGCCTGATTTGGCCTCATGCCACTACTTCAAGGACGTGCTGAAGTTGTATCCGGACAATAAGGTCAATTTCGTGCCGAAAATTTTCAACCCTCTCAACACTCCACCCCATCGAGAAGCACTGGGCGATTATGAAACAGCACCTAGAAGGCACCTAGAACGACCTAAAGTAGTGAAGACAGTCGAGGAACTGAAGAAAGTTTGTTATATGATTTTAATCGCCGTAATTTTTATGATTATAATTTTTAATGGCATGTTCGGCGGGATAAAAAACTAGAGAGAATTTTAATTTATAGAAATTTGAAAGAAAGGTGGATAGACAGGCATTAGTGCGCCAATAGGAGAAAGCTTGATAGGTGTTGAAATGTTAGGCTAGAGGGCATGTTGATGAAAAGCTCCCATGAATTGTCCCGCCTTTGCTCTACACTAGCTAACTATACACTGAACCTCGAAAATACCCAAACTTGAGAACTTTCCCCGCCAACCCGAATGAAACTCCCTCCCTACAGGTTTGGCTATTGGTGGCAGAGCACAAAGTTAAGCTCTTAAAGGAGAACTCATCCCCCAAAATCTGATACCACAATAAAATGGAAATCAAAATAGAAAAAAAAATATCGCCAGGTACAGGAATCACACCCATACCTGCAATGGCTTTGCGATTACCATCTCAGGATGCTAACCGCTCGACCACCGGAGAGTTGTTGAGAGAGGCAGCTACATCATCGTATAAGTGAGATTTTCTGCGAATGAGGCGGGAATAAAAGTTATCCCCCAAAAAAAACAGTTCTTCGCTTTGAACTTACCCCCCAAACCTAAATCTGCCAGGATGGAGGTAACAGAATCAGATGCGCTCACAACAAAAACCCCCCAAAAAAAAAGTTCTTCGCTTGAAGGACAAGTTTGGCTTATTGGCAAGCTGTGATTTTTTCACAAACTTAAGTTGTCAATCTTGAACTTAGGTTTGGCGGGTGGCAGTTCTCAAGTTTGGGTATTTTCGATTTTCAGTGTAGGTACATGAGAAACTCAGAAAAAGAATTCCCATGTATAGCGAGCCCAGTGGTTTGAGAGCGTTGTTTTACACACACTTCAAACGAGCAAAAACGTAACAACCCATGGGCCTACTGAGCTTTCCTTATGCGAGAACAGTTCTAGCGACGCACATAGGAGTACTCTATGCAAAAAGTTGGCCAAAACCCGTTTTTCACTGTAAAATTATTAAAAATCTTTTTTTCGTTGTTTTCGAGTAAACACAACTCATTTTTAACCAAAATTTCAAATTTCATAATTATGGGCTTTTCGGGTCATTCGCTGCACCCTTATAAAAAGATTGATTTTAAGCAAATTCGATGCAAACCAGCCGATGAACCTATCAGACATGATGAAAAGTACAATTTTTTAAACAAACAAATCAAACCCAATAAAAAACGTTTGTATAACACAATTTAAACGCATGACATGCTCGCTATCTGAAACAAAATTAGGGACAAAATACGCTTAAATTTTTAAATTTCAAAATTGAAAATAGCTCGAGTTCGCAAGTATGCGCACGATTTTTCTTTTGGTCATGTTTAAGGAAGTTAGAAGCATTCGTGTGATATGTGAAATTTTTTCCGGCGGAGCCCGGAAAATAAACTAATTGAAACTAAATGAACACTAATTTGTGTAAAACTATTACAAGTTTTTTTTCGAAAATATTGCACTATTTTGTTTAGCTTCTCTTTAGGTTTTGGCCAGGATTTTGGGTAAAATACTCCTGTGTGCGACTTTGCCATTTTTCCCGCCGAACATGCCATTAAAATTATAATCATAAAAATTACGGCGATTAAAATCATATAACAAACAATCATTGGCAAAAAGAAAAAAAAAACAACAAGAAAACACGGTTCAAAAATTGACACTTGGTCAAAAGTACGAATGCGGAATAGATAAAATGTGAAAAGCGAAAAAATCGACAAGTAAGCATCTATTCGCAGCGAGAATCTGAAAAATGGCAACTTCGCTAGAACTGTTCTCGCATAAGGAAAGCTCAGTAGGTCCATGGGTTGTTACGTTTTTGCTCGTTTGAAGTGTGTGTAAAACCACGCCCTCAAACCAATGGGCTCGCTATACATGGGAATTCTTTATCTGAGTTTCTCATGTATAGTTAGCTAGTGTAGAGCAAAAGCGGGACAATTCATGGGAGAGTTTCATCAACATGCCCTCTAGCCTAAAATTTCAACACCTATCAAGCTTTCTTCTATTGGCGCACTATTGCCTGTCTATCCACCTTTCTTTCAAATTTCTATAAAATAAAATTCTCTCTAGTTTTTCATCCCGCCGAACATCATGCCATTAAAATTATACTCGGAACTGAAGAAAGTATGGTTTTACATGCAAAAAACAGTTGATTCTCAGGTTGTGCAGAATCTTATGGCCAGGGTTAAGGCCAAGGTGCGGGCATTTGCGTATGAACTGTAACTAAAATACGAGTCAAATGGTAAAATGAAGTTAAATAGTTGTTTTTTAATCTCTGAAAATTTGGTGGCAATCGGATGAAAACTCGAATTTTGCGAATCAATTTTGTGTGTGGAAATTTCATCGTGGACACCCTTTATGATTATTTTAATGATGACACGAATGCCACAAAGATGGTAAAGTATCACTAATAAAACTTAGTAAAAATTATTTCAATGAAACTTGCTCAAAAAATTCGTTTTGGACGCATAAATAAAATTTTAAAAACTCAATTTGTTTTTTTAAAGTTTGGTTTAAGAGTGAGATTGAAAATAAACCTGGGCAAAATCCGGACATTTTCAATGAAATCCGGGCAATTGGACCGGACCGGTCTTTTCCTAAATCTTATATATAAAAATGGAGGCATTTTCTTTGTAACAACATCACGTATGAATGGTCGGTCGGAATGAAGTGAAATTTGGTACCCGAGGGTTTTTTGGGTCAGAGATGGTTTGTATAATAATTTCAAGAATCTTACTTTTTATGGAAGGGGGGTCCCCATACAAAGTTATCTCTTCCCATCTTATATATAAAAATGGAGGCATTTTCTTTGTAACAACATCACATTTGAATGGTATCCGAGTGTTTTTTGGGTCAGAGATGGTTTGTATAATAGTTTCAAGAATCTCACTTTTTATGAAAGGGGGGTCCCCATACAAAGTTATCTCTTCCAATCTTATATATAAAAATGGAGGCATTTTCTTTGTAACAACATCACGTATGAATGGTCGGTCGGAATGAAGTGAAATTTGGTATCCGAGGGTTTTTTGGGTCAGAGATGGTTTGTATAATAGTTTCATGGATCTCACTTTTTATGGGAGGTGGTCCCAATACAAATTCAACTTTATTTGTTACTATTTCCATAAGAATGCAGTTAAGGACGTGTAGATGAAATTAAACATTTATTACGATTTATACTTAAGAAGGTAAAACGAAGTTTACCGGGTCAGCTAGTTTTATATAAAATGCCCGGGTAATTTGGCAATCTTATTCTAGACCCTATCAGTGCTAATTTTAGGTCATCTCCGGTGCCGCATTGTAAGCCTGAGAGTTTTTCCTACAAGAGGATTACATGGGATGTTCTTTTAGGTTGGCAAATTTTGTGGATTTCTTTTACTGTAGAATGGTTCTGCTTGTTGAGATTCGTCTCATCGAAGCAATCGATAAGATGAATAGCAACACACGCATAATCTTTGTTTATAATTAATAAACTATTAATAATTGTAACCATGGAAATGGTTTAGTATTTAAAGTAGCGGATTATTAGAAATAAAGTATTCCAAGTTCTACCAGCAAGTAGTACAGATCTCTCCTTTCCACCGCCCAAGTGCTGCACAACAGGTTATGGAACCAGCAATAGTGGAAAGGAGAAGTTGAATCATCAGGTAAATAGAAGAACCAGTACCGAAGGAAGGAAAACGAACCAGGGCCAAGAAAGGTCGGCGAGCCGGGAACCGTGGAAGGTTGTCGGACCAGGAGCCAACAGGAAGGTCGTCGGACCGAGAATACAAGCCAGGAAACACGGGAGGTTTTCGGACAGATGCCCTGGAAGGTCGTTGGGTAGGATCCATTGGAAGCTGGATCAATAGTAGCGTCAGGCCTTAGGAGAGGTGTCGAGGCGGTAGAAAAGCTTCGAGTCGCAGGAAGAGCGCGAGACAAGAGCCATGAAAGGTCGTCGGGCCAGAGCCATTGGAAGGTCGTCGTGCCAGATCTCTTTAGAGGTCGTCGAACTAGTGTCATGGAAGGTCATCGAGCTGAAACAGGGGTGAAGGCGTGATCCGGTGCGTGCGTTGAAGAGGACGAGCCACCCGATGCAGTGGCAGTGAAGGCTGCGGAATGCTTGTGTTGAGGAGGAGTGTTGAGATTCGTTTCAACGCATAGTTTGCGGTTCCATTTTTCATGTTTTATGTTTTTTGTGATATTGACTGTTGGGACCCCCCGTCATCATCGTCATCAACCAACTCATCCGCTGACAGCCGTCAGCCTGATAGACGTCACGGCTCCAACGATGATGGGCGGAAGCTCAACATAAGTGTAATTCCATCTTTACACTTTTATATTGCGATCTCAAGTAGTAACACGTTTATTGTAGTCCTTAGAGTTTTAATATACACCAATAATTTTAAACTGTAAAATAGTATGAGCTGACGTGGAGTTGTGATAGAAACAACAACTGTAAAATAGTGTTTTACTACGCCCACACAAAGATATCGCAACATTGACAAAGAAAAAAAAAGTTTATTAACCCCCTGCCCTCCCCCCTTTTTCAACGGCCATAGCTAGATAGAGGTTTCATTTTTCAAGTTTTGATTCTCATATCTAAGGTCTCACTCCTCAATCCTCGGAGCTAATCCCACTCCTAGCTTCGCAAATGTCAATATTCTCAATGAAAAACGAGAATTTTCTCTTAGACATTGTGTCAACCCACGAAAACCATGGAAAACCGTGCTTATTACAAAAAAAAAAAACGAGCTTGAAAACTAGCACTGGTCTAGTCGACGTACCTATCCTGAAAACCCTAAATGTGTATCCAACCGACGACGTCTACCTCATATTCGAACACTAATCTCATAATCATAAACTAAATGAATGCCCCACACTCACCATCTGCATTTTCATCGTCCTCGATGTTCAGGTTGGATATATCGGACAGAGTGAGGTCCTTTTCTTCCTCCTCGAGCAACAGACTGCTATATGAATGGGAAGTATTGTTATCCGTTGCCGACTGGGAGGGGGGCATCTGGTCCGATTCTTCCGTACTGTTGCAGTTGATTTGGTCTTCCGCATCACCAAAATTCACTTCACCATTATCATCACTATTGCTGCTGCTGCTCCTACTACTACTTCTACTGTCCTCACTTGCTGCATCCTGACCGTTCCCTTCAACTGCCGCTCCATCGTCCCCATCGTCTTCCTCGTCCTCCTCATTGGAATAGTCCAAAAACGAGCTGCAATTCGAATCGGAATGGTCACTGTCGCTGCTGCAGACCATCACCACTTCGATGTCGTCCGAATCGTCCGTCGACGAGGATGCATTGTGGTAGGCAAAGTTGTAATTCTCGTCACTTTCGCCCGAGTGCTGGTCCCCGGTCGGGGAATGAAGCTGCTGGTGCTGGTGATGGACGGAATTGCTGGAGGCCGCCTCCCCGAGAGCGATTTTCGACAGGATGTGTGGGTAAAAATCTCGGGCGGTGGCATTGTGCGGTTCGTACTGCAGTACTGCCAGGCAGGAGAATTTGGAAAATTAGATTCAATGTTTTGGGGAATTATTATGTGACGGCATAGATTATAGTGGAAAAAATGGAAAAGTTCTTAGTAAATACGGGTTTAAATCCTCAAATGAACGTTATATGAAAAATATAATCCCTTGAAATGATGAGTTAAAAAACAACGCATTTGAAGGATGCATACTTAGCTTGCAGTATTTGAGGGCGTTCACGTAATCTCGTAACATCACCGCAGACAAAAACTGTGGAGTAAAGTAGCACAAATTAAGAAATTTCACTCGAAATTATGGGATAATATAAATTCAACCTCGGCCAGTAGTTCTGTGGGTGCCGAAAGGCTTTCGTCGGCATCCGTGTACTCCGATAGGCTCTGACTGAGGTCATCGTTCGATGGTGAGTGAATGATGAGGGTTTCACCGGAGGCCAGAATTTGGTGTTGCTGATCGATGTTGGATCCCGCTGCTACCGATGACGACGACGATTTTGAGGGCTCTTCCACTGCTACTCCAGCTAGCACTGACACTTCCACCGGTTTCGCCAGCACCGTGTTGCCGTTGGCGTCGTCCAGATAGGCCTGTGGATTCAAGTGGAAATGGAAAAGTTGATATGATTGTGGCTGGGCTTCGGAATTGTTTATTGTTTAAAAAATCAACGGATCACATGTTGTTCCTAATGCTCACACTATAACTAACAAATTAAAATTAATATCAACATAAAACTGCTCATTACTTGATACACTTAAATTTTTTCTTCGGAATGCGTTCCTTGAGACGTCGAAGTCGAAAAGTTCGGAAAAGCGATTAGAAATTTTTAGAATGCCGATGAAAGCTGTCAGCCCCGTAATTGTTCAGGCGAATGTAAAACGTATAGCTGCAGGTTCTGGTTTCGTAATCCTCGGGGTCGTACGCTGAGAGATATGGCATCGCAACAGTTCGGGGCAGTCGATTCTTGATGTGAGAAGGTCCACGACAACTAGAGCACGAGTAGCACTTCGGCGAACTTGAAGCGTATCTAGGCCTATGAGACGGCAGCGGTTTTCATAGCTTGGTATACGAAATGGATCTTGCCAGTTCAGGTGTCGTAGAGCGTACCGCAAAAAGCGCCGCCGGATAGCCTCGATTCTTTCATCCGTTCTGATAGAAAGGGCATCAAACAGCTAAAGCGTACTCGAGAATAGAACGAACTATGAACAAAAAACTGTTCAGGCAATATACGTTTTTGAAGTCTTTGGCCATACGAAACAAGAATCCAAGGCTTCGAGAAGCTTTGTTGACAGTTGACACATAGTTCGTATGAGTCTTGAACTCCAGCCTTCGGTCGAGAATAACGCTAAGATCGTTGATGTGGTCCACCCGGATGATGGTTTCGTCTCCGAGGATGTACTCTACATGAAGAGGGTCGCTCACGGAAAAACGATAAAAAGTCTGAGGTCATCGGCATTTGTGAACTTTGTGCCGCCAAGATGCGAGAGTACATCATTAAAATAGATGACGAAAATGATCGGTCCCAAATGACTTCCTTGGGACACTCCTGAAGAGGGAACGAAATGCCTAGAATAGGATTCACCCAGTACGAACCGATAACTTTTGTCCCATTAATTAGCTCCAGAACCAATCCAATAGGGAACCACAGAATCCGAAACGTTCGAGCTTTGCGATTGCAATATCGTGATTCACCTTATCGAACGCCGCAGAGAGATCTGTATAAATGGCGTCAGTTTGAGTTTTCTTGACAAAGCTGTCCTGCACGAACGATGTAAAACTCAGTAGGTTTACGGTCGTGGATTGTTTAGGCATGAACCCGTGCTGATCGTTGGAGAAGTGATGCTTGCGATATGAGAAAATTGGATCCAAAACAACCAGTTCAAACAGTTCCGCGTTAGTTGCTCACATCTCTATTATCCCCCTTTTTGTGGACAGGAAACATGTAATCTTCTCTCCACAATTTCCGACAGCCAAGGAAATTATGTCATGCTTTAGATATCCGCGAACGGGCAAAAGGATCACACGTTTACACTAAACAAAATCTCAACTATGATTTCCACAGGTTTTTGTAAATTGCCACCTGCGGAACATCATCCGCGCTTGATGGCCTGGCAATTGGATCTCAAACGTGGAACTTCATCGCCGGTGTCATCAAAACGCGCCTGAAATCCAGATTCGGGGACGTAAGTGGATATGGATTGGGCACAAGCTGCGAAGAGATGAAACCGAGATTTGCGGAGAGGCGCTTGACTGGAGTCCAGATGAGCATCGACGAGGAGGCAGGCCCAGAAGCTCGTGGCGGCGTAGTCTAGTCGCTGAAATCCGCACATGGCTGGCAACAAGTAAAGACGCTGGCTCCGGATCGCCAGCAGTGGAGATCTTTTGTCTCAGCCCTTTGCTTCGGTCAATCGGCGTCGGACCCTTAGGTAGGTAGGTAGATTTGGGTACTCTATCTCTGTTCGGGGTGCCTGGGTCATGCGTGATACAGCTAGTGAGGAGCTTCCTAGTCACTTGATGCCGAACGTGTTACTTTATTTCCTCCAATTAGAGATACTTTAATACTTTAATTGATGTAGGTCCCTCAATCTAATTTTTTGTTGTTAGGTTCCCTGGTCCAGTTATACTCCAAGAGATCACCTTAGACGGAATGCGAGTCCAGGATACTCCCGATCTGATTATGGCCCTTGTCTGTCTCCGGCATGAGATGACAATAGTCGAGTCATCTTACCGTTAAGAGACTCGAATTACCTTATTCCGATAGTCGGTGTAAGGGAAGTGACAAAGGTTCATTTCCAAAGTTCATCCGGAGTGAACTTCCTCACCTAAAGCGACTTCTGGAATCAAGTGAATAGGGTAATTCGGCTATCATTAGCTCATGTGTGGCACAGAATAATAGCCTATCACCCTTATTTTCGTTTTCGATCGTTCACGCACTCACCCATTCGTTCGAAAGTTAAACAATTTCGTATTCTTGTTTTTGAACGAATGAGAACATTCCAATTTTGCGAATTAGTTTGTACACGTTGTATTCCCGTTTTCCGTTCGAAAGTATTTCTTCTATGGGTCTTGTGATGGGTGAAGCTGTTTTTGATTTGTTAATATTACAGGTTCTACTGCGTAAACATGTGCAAAAAAAAGATTCGTCTTTGAGACCTCTTGTGGAGCTTCCAGCTTCAGCTGGAGTTTAGGACACCTGACCAGAAATTCGCTGCAACGGTACTATGGTACCGTGAAAAAAACTCGACTCCGGAAGGGTATCAAGTCTTATCGAGCTAGCAAACAGCCAAGTCGGACCATAAAACATAATATTTAATGTGGCCAAATCCGTGCTCGAAAGCTATACGACCAGGTGCTGACCAAGTTCGACGGGTGTCTTCTGATGGACGATGAAGCCTATATCAAGGTTGATTTCGGGTAAATCACAGGTCAAAAACTTTACTTGGCGACGGCTCGGGGGGATGTCATTTAAAAAAAAATCTTGAATTGGTACGCAAGGATCGCTTCAAAAGATCGTCATTAATATCAAAGGCGTCACGGCTGTAAAAGGCTATAAGTATCAACGTAAACCATTTTGATCACTTTAACAAAAGTTTTTACCCCAATACGAATCAGCTACCACGAGGAATTAGCAGTAACCATGGCGATTCTTCTTGCTTGAACAAATAGATTTTCAAAACAGTTTTTTTTTTTCAAATTGAAAACCACATCCGTGTGATTATTATGAACACAATTTTTCATCGTAGCTTTCGTGTTTTCAGACAAATTACCTAATCACTGGAACTACCGAGAATGTTTTTTAGTACACTTAATCCTATTAAGTTGAACATTTTAGTCCTTGTGAGCGGGTGATGTTCTACTGAAATTTTAATTTTCTCATTATAAAATCCTACAAAACATCTACAATAACTTGCTTGTACAAAATAATGTCAAAGAAATAGAAAACAAAATGTTTATTTTTTCTAAATTAAATCAGGATTTGGGGAAAAATTCAACAGCAAAAAGCAAAAGAAATTCATGCATCCGAAAGAATGGTTTTGTTACAACCTTCTGATCGGGATGTTACTACCTACTTGTATTTACAAAACAACTAAAACCAGCAGCACACTAAACAACAGGCAACTAGGAAAAAATCGATAATCCTAGCACGGTTATCCTCAATGGGTGTAGTGTTTGGGTATTTTCATGCAAAAGATTGGCGTTTTTCTTCAAGAAACCCCACACTGGACTTCTATAGTACAACTGAGAGTTTTATTATGATTTATGACCACTGGAATGATTGCATGCAAACACCAAGCGAAGGAAAACAAAATTGGTTGCAGCACTTGAAGTGGCGACTGACGCTCTGTTTGGAACCTACTGGAAGTCAGTAAAAAAATTGGGAAATAAAAATATAATAACAACATTACAGTTACCAGGGGGAGGGTTGATTAGTAAGTTAAGAAAATTTCTAACGGGTCCAAAAACTGTAAAAACACTCCACTGACTGATCGAAGATGTAAACCGAGATAAAAAAAAGTGGTTGAACAATTACCGTATTGGCGAACAGCCTCGACATTGTACTGTGTGTAAATTTACTTCGATTGCCCAGCTAATTCGACACTCGTGTGTTGTGGATCAAAGGATTCAGTAAATGTCCTTTTTTAGGTTTTTTTTCCTCTATTCGGATTGTATCAGGCAACAATTAGTAGGCTGCAGGTGCAAAAGTGGAAAGCCATGGGAAAAGCATTCTGGAAAAAAGCTCAGCAATATTTAGTAGCAGCAAACGGCAGCAACAGCAGCAGCAACTCCTTGTGTGGAAAGAAAACTGAAGAAATTTTCCAGGATTTTTTCCTAGTTGTAATCAAAAATGCAGAACTACCGATTTACTTTAGTTTCCGTATACGTTAGCTCTTCAATCTTTAGGCTTAGTAACTTTGCTAGCAAAGCGACGATTGTATTTTTCAGCACCGTTTTACACTTGCACATAAGGTGAAAATCAATTTGATTAGTAGGTACACTTTTGAAGCAAAAATTTAGCGACAGAATTTGCGTGCGTAGTAGGCGAAGGTACGTTTCTGTTTGCTCAGTGAAAATTCGTGAAAGGAGGAAGGCAAATCGGTGGAAAACATATCTCGTCGCGTTCGTCTTTGTAACAGAGACTGGAAAAGCTCACCAACACACATCCGGTGCAGAAAGTTTTCCCCATTCAAAACAAAACGCGGGAAAATCAACGGTGCCGGGTTGCTATGCCTACTCCTGCTGCTATCACTATCCGATTGAAGTTGCTGTTGTATGGTGTGAATCGTGAAGTCGAGGGGCGAATCAGTGGACAAATATCACGAATATTATTAATTCAGTTCCTCAGTTTAAGCAAAAGCAGTGCATAAATTTATAAATACTAGTAGTAGTATCACTGTTGATTTTTTTTTTAAACAACATGGAAACTGATAAGCCCTTCAGAGGATTTTTTTCCTGTCTTATCAAAAGTTGCTTTTGGATTCTTCGGAAGTTTTACGAAAAAACACGAAAATATGTGATGTTTCGAAATTAAAATATTTTTTATACGGTTCATAGATCGTAAAACCTTCGGAGTTTTTCTTCCATTTCTTCAGTAAATTGAAGTTAAAGATAACCACTATCGAAACGTAGAATAAATTGGGAAAAACTTCATCCGAAGTCCCAAAATTACGAAAAAGCCTTAAAATGTATAAGTTTTCTCTAATTTCCTTGACATTTTTCAATTAAAATATATTTTAAAATATGGATTTTACAATTATTTGATTTTGAAAATATTTATAAATAGTGTCTTTTATATCTATTCAATAAATTAAAAACTATGGATGAGTTGTTTTTAGGTCCATTTGTTTTCAATTCTTTATTCCCTAATCTTATCAACAACAAAATGAGATAACACAATAAAAGTTTTTTTTTTGATGAAATGATAAATCGAAATTTTTAACTTCTTCTTCTTTTAACACCTACATAGCCAAAACTTGTACGCATCCTGGAAAATGAAAAACTTGCGTTCCTCATTTTTCTTTTCAACATAGTATCTGATACATAGAACATGCATTGCAGATACTACTACGGCCAGGCTAACCATGTGATGAAAAAGCAAAAGATACAGGAACAAGGGAGAGAGCAAACGTGGAGTTCCCTGCCAAACGCTTCTAATGATAACGTAGGGTTAGGTTATAAAGTGATAATGTTTAAAATGTACAGTTGAAATCAGAAAAAAAACAAAAAAAAAATGGATTGATCTCACCAGAAACTTCTTAGGTTGACTCTTATCCATGCAGGTCTGGGACACTGATCTTTTCTATCAGTATTTTTGAACCGGTGATTCCTGTTCTCCTACTCCGGTAAAATCCCATTCGCCACTTTTCAACTCGTACCCCGAATTTGTTCCCGAGTTCATCGCTAAAATAAACGGTACTGGAAATGTATTTTTCCTTGAGCTTTTTTATGATTCATCGGTCGTTATGTGTAGACGCTCGATGCTCTCAGTACAAGGTTCTTCGTCATTTCCAATTAGCTCTGGCACCGACTCCAGCTGTTGCAGCGGCCAGTAGACATCATCCACCAATTTTGGCAATAAATAATGCTTGTACACCTCAAAACATCAACATTAAAAAAAAAAAAAAAATAAAACTAAACAATTTATAAGTACATATATTTTTTCCAGGAGTTAAAATTAGCAGCACAAAAATTCACAACTGTCGTTTACAGGCGCAGCCTACTGATGAAATGACCAATCGAAATTTTTAACATATTAATATTCATCCAGAGATTAATGAGTTTTCTTTATGATTGATTAATCTTTAGTTTATTCATCCTCGTTTGTTTTCACAAATTCACCAATGCACAGTGGTCCAGAACGGAACTTTATCGTGACAAAATTAATTACGAAGATGCTATAAGAGAAAGCCAAACGGTGTCTTCAGCAAAAATGCTCATCAAACGATCTTAAATCAAACTTTAGGGCGTGTAGTTTTTGCATGATTTACACATAAAAACTTTTAGCAGTGAACAGATAGGGCCAAACTGTCTTCCTTTGTAGGTTTAGTCAACGGTTTTTGAGGCAATTTTTCTTGCTTTTAGTCAAATTGCAGAAATTTAAAATTTCAAAAATGATAAAAAAATCAGTAATTTTTAAACTTTTTTTTTTTTTTAATTTTACAGTGAATACTAAAAGAATGAAAAGGAAATAAATCTTAGTTGTGTAGATCAAAAATTCTGTAACTTGTACTGCTTCTTTTTTAACCTTCCCATGCCGTTCGCAAAATATCCGTTTCGGGGAAATTTGAGTTGTAGTTTGATTTCGTTCTCCTGGCTGTAAATGTTAACCGATTTTGATGATATTATATTCATTGTGTAGGTAATTTGTTCTTATTACTCAAAATTTTAAAATAAAGTCGATATGTATTACCATGTTATCAGAAACTGGTTCAGAAAGTAAAAAGTCCGAAAAATCAATTTTATTTTTAAAATGCTCATAACTTTTGACAGCTTTTCTGTATTTAAGTGTTTCATTGATGTTTGTAATCGTCAAGAATCCATCTATTCGACAGTGTAAAGATATGTTGTGGTCCAATGAAAGTTTTGACCGCAATCTCAGATCTTCCGGTAGAAAAAAATCTAACTTTAAAAAAACGATATCAATTTTTTGCTTTGCTTAGCTGTATTTCATTTCCCAATGAACCGATTTTCAAAACTCAAATTTAAATTTTTTGACGTTAATTTGATCATTATTTTCATAGAACATACTTGGTCTGTCAAAACTCATAGTTCTTCAGTATATTGGAATGATGATAAAGAGATTTTAAATGTGCGCTTCGGGTCATATTGACCCGAACGGCATGGGAAGGTTAAAGCGGGTGGCTCCAGAGAGTAACATCAACGAGTAAATTTGAACTGAATAAACTGCATCACCTTTTTCATTGCTTCATCAGTAAATGGAATAGAAAATTATTCTAGTAAATGTAATGATAACAAAATTAATGAAAAATAAATCTTTTTTAACATAACTCAATTGAAACTTGCACTTCATGGATTCTTTTCTAACTCTGCTGATACCTTGAAGAATTACAGCTGACATTTTGAATTCTATCAACTTGTACACTGAAAATCGAAAATACCCAAACTTGAGAACTGCCACCCCCCAAACCTGAGTTCAATATTGACAACTCAAGTTTGTGAAAAAATCACAGCATGCAAATACGCCAAACTTGTCCTTAGAGTGGAGAACTGTTTTTTTGGGGGAAAACTTTTATTCTCGCTTCATTCGCAGGAAGTCTAGCATATACGATGATGTAGTTGCCTCTCTCAACAACTCTCCGATGGTCGAGCGGTTAGCATCCTGAGATGGTAATCGCAGTGCCATTGCAGGTATGGGCTTGATTCCTGTACCTGGCTGTATTTTTTTTATTAATTTGATTTCCATTTTATTGCGGAATCAGATATTGGGGGATGAGTTCTTCTTTAAGAGCTTAACTTTGAGCTATGCCACCAATAGCCAAACCTGTAGGGAGGGAGTTTCATTCGGGTTGGCGGAGAAAGTTCTCAAGTTTGGGTATTTTCGAGGTTCAGTGTATTCAAATTTCGCTCAGTTTGAATTCAAGTGTATCTTCCTTCCTGAAGATAATCGATATAATTTAACTCAAACTTGCAACTGCCCTTTTTTCACGAATGTCATTGAACTGTTTTGAATGTTTCTTGAAGTTTTATGAAAAATTATTAAATAAAAATTTGAAACCACATATTGTGATTTTTTTTTTTCAAACAAGAAGGACAACTAGCTTCATGTTCCACTCACTAGTTCCACCATGTGGCAAATAAATCGCGAACACGAAATCATTGCGAAACATTCAACAGGGCATAACCATTGGGTAAAAATCAACCAAATTCTGCACACTTTCTCATTGATGTGTGTTACGTCTTGGAGATCACTTTATTTCGATCTGGTTTGTATTAAGACTAAAACAGAATACACTAAATTTTCACACCATGTGCTTAATGTTCAAATCATGGATTGCCTCGATACAGTTTAGATTTTCATTATTGCTTCGATGTATCATTTCCCCCCCGCTAAAATATCCAGTACCCTTCGAGCTTGGATGGTGGCCGCAGGAGACGTTTTGGTCGTGCTGGAACCTCTTCCGGAACTTTGGCTTCACCTTCACCCGACTTGAGCGATTCATCGTCTGTTAGGAGAGATGAATTTAAGTACCATCTTCCGGTTTCGGCATTGCTTCATCGGCTTGAGGTACAGATCGTGGAGGCTGCGGAATTTCAAGACCAAAACCATCCAGGAAAATTGATAACGGAGATTCGGTTTTGGATTCCATCTCTTCGAAAGGACATGTGCGGAGCTGATTGGCATGGGACCTGATGAGACGTTGGGATTCTTGAAGCTGAACGTTGTAATTCACATTGCCAATCCGCTCGATGACCACCCCGGCTTTCCAGGACCAAGAGTTCTTGTGATGTACCTGTGCGTAAACTGTGTCACCGGGCTTGAACTGTTTGGAGATGGCGCCATGTTTCCGGTTGAATGTTTCAGTTTGGCGGAGCTGGGCCACACACGAGTTGGCTTCGGAAGAAGTAGAAGTGATGATACGGTTCGCATCGGTCTTTCCATCATCCTCTGTGCTGGTGACTGTCCATCTTCAGTTGGTGTTGAGCGATAAACAGTCAGGAACGTTCGAAGTGCATCCTCGAGAGTTCTTGATAGATTCGTTCGAATCCTCGTCGCCAAAAATGTTACGTCTTGGAGACCACTTTATTTCGATCTGGTTTGTATTAAAACTAACATAGAACTCACTAAATTTTCACTCCATGTGCTTGATGTTCAAACCATGGATTGCCTCGATACATTTTAGGTTTTCATGATTGCTTCGATGTATCAATGTGTATTGTATCCATGCTGTCATACTCGAAGTCGTGTGTTTAGATTCAACAAAAATGGAGGTGAACCAACGCGAGTCGAGAGAACAATTTATTTCCAAACACCAAGAATTTCCTGACCTGTCACACCGGAAGTTGTGAATAATTGTCACCAGAGTGACGTTGGACCACCGTAAAGGAGCCGGAAGCAAACCGGGATCGGAGAACGAAAAGACCGAGAGAAAGGTGAAGCGGATGATTAAAGCAAATCCCAACATCTCAAACCGTGATTTAGCTAAAAAGATTGGCATGTCACAAAGCTACGTCCAGAATGAAAAGAAGAGAGCTGGACTACATACATACAATGTACAGAACTTCCCAAACCGTGATGAGCGGCAACAATCGATGCATAAAACTCGGGCACGGAAGCTCTACGAGAAGATGCTGACAAAATATGGCTGCTGTGAGATGGACGACGAAACGTATATAAAAGTCGAGCAAAGCAAATTCCGGGGTTGGAGTTTTCCACCAGCAAGAGAGCAAGTTCGATGTGGACCACAAATTTAAGAAGAAGAAAATGTCGAAATTCACCTCCAAATATCTCGTTTGGCAGGCCATCTGCTCTTGCGGACTGAGCCTTTTGTGACAAAGGGCACAGTAAGTGGCGAGATCTACAAATCTGAGTGCCTTGAGAAGCGCCTTTTGCCGTTCTTGCAGCAGCACGACGAAGCTCCGTTATTCTAATGCCACTATTTTCTGTTCATTTTGTTCCAAAGGACATGAACCCGCCAAACTGTCCGAAGCTGCGCCCGGTGGAGCAGTACTGGGCAATAATGCAGCGGGAACTTCGGAAGAGCTAGAAGACAGTCAAAACGAGAAGGACATGTTAAGAAAATGAAAAAAAAAACTGAGAAACTGGTACCGGATGACAGTGTAAAGACTTTGATGGAGGACTTTACACTCAAGGCTCCATCGATCAACTTTTCTTTTGATGTATAAAACATGTCTGAATTTTTGGTTTGATTTTAAACATTATAAGAAAATTGGCATTTTCGGTGTCGCAATAATTTCGTGTTCACCCTTAATGACTCAAGATCCAATGAATCCTTTATTAAGGGATGATGATGACGATTCCTTTATTAAAGGATGATGATGTTATAGACTATAGCAATGTCTGGAAAAGAACTTCTCTTATTAGAAATCAACCGGACTTCAACATTCTTTTGTAAATTCGCCCAACAGTTTGTTCTCCCTCAACAGAACGCGCAAAACAGTTGCACCAACACAGAGTTGTTGATTGCAGTTCGCGATCGTTTTTTTTTCATCCCCCCCATTACACCACAACTGAAAAATTCCGCGACACCGCGCGCGAGGTTACCACCGATCGGTGTAGTGCGCCTATGTTAGTTAAAGGCCTTTTCGCGTTAACAATGATGGCGGCCGCGAAAAGGTTTTGTTGTCGCGTTTACGTTACTGGTGTGGGTGCTACTCGATTGAGAGGGAGCGCGAGCAAACCCCCTTAAGTTTTTGCTTCGGGAGTGGAGTCTCCCCAACAAGTTTAGTCAGCCTTTCCCCAACTGGTTCCGTTGAGTTGAATTGAGCTGAACTGAGCATTGCGGCCACCTCGTCAGCCGAGAAATCTGCCGTCGCCAGTTGCTTTCGGTACGCCTCGTGGGAAAGAATGTGTCATTTTGAATCCGCGCGACGACAACAACGACGACGACGACGACGATTACACGGCGACGACGGCCTATTTCTGCCCTAAGTAGTATAACGAAAGGAAGGAAGGCGAGCGAGAGAGAGAGAAGAAGCGAAGAAAAAAAAATACAGTGCTAGATAGACACAACACACGTCGGACGGACGGCTACTACCCTTCGGTTCAGTTTCAACAAATTCTATGCGTACAATCAGGTTTGTGGTCTTGCTTGGAATCGCGCGTTTGACACTAAAGTCGTGTTTCGTGTGGAGTTGAGTCCTACTGCTGTGTTGAGTTTATGGTGTGGTGAACAGCTCTCGTCGTCGGATTAGTAGCAGGCCGAATCGCGATATCTTGGCTTGCCTAGATCAAGTAGGCTTGGCCGGATCACGACGACGAAGACGACGCGCGTTAGTAGCAGCGCTACGGCGGTCCAAGTTGGCAGCGCCGCCCTCCTCAAACCCGCCCACCCCTCCTTAGAGTGAAGTGTGTGAACCTCACTCACCAGCACACCACACAGTAACCAGTCCAGGAGGTCGCACTTGTGGTTGGTTTCTTGGTAGCAAGAAGCCAGTATAGTAGGCCGTTTCTACCAACTAGCTACAGCTAGCGGCCTGGTATCGGAAAGATTCCAGAGCTAACGTGATCGCGCGCGCGACTTAGAAAAGTGTGACCAGATTCAGAGTGTGTGCCGGAGAAGAAAAATCCAATTCGAATCGAACGAACTGGAAACAAGTCGCTGGGCAGAGAGTGGCTGGCCCTCCACTTTGTGTGGTGGATCGCATTTTTTCGAGTATCTCGACGGAAACTAGTTTTTTTTCCTACCTACCTTTCCTGCGAGCAGCGCTTTTTGCATACTTTCAAGTTTAGCGAAGTGGACAAAGTATTTTAGTGTGATTATCCCACTGGCGCCCGAAGTATTTTTTTTTCGTCGTCTGTCTGTCTTGTTTTTGGATTTCTCCCAAATCGACTGTATTAGTGAAGATTTTGTTTTGGAACCTCCAAACCTATTAGTGCCTCCCAACAACAGCTCACGGTGTCGAATTTCAACATCGTTCCATGAATGAGTGTTATCGGTTAGTTTCACAATATATTTAGTAGATAGTTTTCCCTCTTTCCCAACATTGTGACATCGATCCCGATAATCTCTGAAGAGCCAAGAAGAACCTCAAATCAAACAAGTGATAATAGCAAATAACTATCGCTGAAGAAAAATTGCATTAATCAAAATGCCGCGCTGTAACGTTAGTTCACCTCGTTCTTCTCGGAAAAATTGCTGTATCAAGCAACTTCACAGAAACCAGAAGAAGCAACAGCCGAAGCAAAAAAAACGGGTAGTGAAAACCTGCTGCAAAAGTGCCAACAGTACTACTATGGAATGGAGCTAAAGCGACAACAACAACAATAACAACAACAGCAATAGTGAGGAGAGAAGAAAAAAAAAAGTGGAATGTACAACATTCTTTCGTCGTCTATATGTCAATCGACAAGGTGGGGTTCCACCAAACCACAACACCACCTCGCCTGCCTGCCTGCCTACTACGACTACGAGTCGTCGAGTCGACTTCTCCCGCGGTTCAAATTCACCATCACCACAACACCACCCACCGATCTGCTGAACTAAGCAGGCGAGCGAGGTTTTCCTCCTCATTTCACTCATACCACTAGGGGGAACTAGGTATTCGGCATCTAAATCAGCCTGAATGCAGTTATACGTACCTAGTTGCAAGTCAAGTTCTCTGTGCAGTTTTTTTTCAATTCAGCTGTATGTTAAACATGATCTTCGCATATAGATTGGATTGGCGTTTTCTTAAGTTAGGGTATTTTTTAAGTTTTCGATTTGGTTTTTCAGAATTTTCCAAGATTTTCCTATCTAGACGAATAATACTCAAATCTGTTTCAAGATTGCAATGTTGAAACGGTTTCAAAAATTGCATACCAGTAACCGGTTGCATACTAATAGTGCACCAGTGCGAGTGCAGTCCAATTAGAAAACGATTCCAGTGAATTTCCAGTTCAAATAGTCGAGTGACAAGTTTGATTGGCAAGGGAAAAATGAATTGGGCTAGTTTTAGAAAAAAAGTTTTTTTTATCATAGAAAATGAAACACCAAATCATGTTAACATTTCCATCTCACTTTTCTGCTCGATGAAAATAATGAAACCTTGATGATGTTTTGTTTTGTTATCTTGGAAAAACCAAAACCAAATAATGCTTAGGTATATATAATAATGCTCCCAACCTTTTTTCTCTCAATGCCATATTTAGGTTGAGGTTTAGTTTCATCTTTCGACATAATATGCTTCAATGAAACCTTATATTGCGATACCAAATTATGCCATCATTTTGGCATCGATAGCTCATTTTGATTAATCTTTACTATCGATTCAGGCATCAAAGTCTGCTAGGGTTTCCGAAGACAGACTCATTTCGATTTTGGCATTATAATTGTTTGTGACTTAGTTTATCGGCCTTATCGGTGAAAAGTGTTGTCCTTTTTAGTAAGAACATCAAAACCTTCCAAAGCTATTCGCAAAATATCCGTTTCGGGGAAGTTTGAGTAGTTTGTTGTTGTTACCTCGGCCGTAAATAATAACGAATTTTGATGATATTAGACTGATTGTGTAGATAATTTATTCCAGTTACTTAACATTTCAAAATAAAGTCGATATGTGTTGTCAGGCAATCAAAAGCTGTTCAGAAAGAAAGATGGTAAAATTTATTAGGAAGCATTCTAATCCACATCAATGACGGAAAATAGTAGACTGAGCTTAAAAAAGTCAGAAGTAAATTTTTTGGCAGCTATTTTCCCGAAAGTGATAATGTGGAAAACATATTTCATAATTAGTGTTCTTCAAGCGATTGGAATCAAAATTGACCAGCCATACTCGGAAAACAGAACGAGCCCAACTGTCTAAGAAAATTGCTGCATAAACATTTCGTATGGGACGCGGAATTGTCAGGAGCAAGATGGTTACCGTTGGCTCCAAATTTAACAGTGTTGAAGGATGTTGTCTTCCGGTTGAGTTTGATCATTTGTGCTGTTTCATATCCTCCTATTGAGAGCCGGTTTTGGTGAGACCTTTCTTATTAATTATTCCTTCATGTATAATCATTTTAATGAAAACCGGGCAATCCGGAAAGGCTTGAAACATAGTTTTCAACTATCCATCTCTGCAAAAAGTTTATTTTCTTCAAATAATCTCTCACAGATTCATGTTGTATTGATGACGATAATAAATTAGTTTCAACTGAGCAGAGCGACTTGACACTTTCTTCTTATTTATTTTTTTCGTTTTTAAAAGGCTATCCTGCCAAAAAATTTAAATTGTAATAAAAAAGTTAAAACTAAATGAAGACGAATCAGCCAAAGGCTAAAAGTCTCTCTAATAAAGACAAAAAACTAAAGGAGGTTTTTTTTCAATAAGTTTATTTACGGGGACAACAAGAAAAAACTAATTAAAGGAGATCTACAATCTAAAAATTTGTAGCAACTTAAAAATTGATAAAATAAAACGCGAAAATTAATATTATTTTCTTGGAGAAATGAAAAATAAGTGCTTGAAGTGGTTGGAAGTTTTAGAGCAGTCAAGTCAAAGCTTCATAAAGTCTGTATTCAAATTTCGAAACCAGTGAACAGAATAAATCGAGATAGTTTGAAACGAAATGTTTTTGGTAGTTTTTGTATAATTTTAATTCATGTCCATGATATTTGTTATTTCTTTTGATGAGTAGTTCCGAAAATCTGTCAGGTGTTAGGAATTATGGTTAGGGAAACAGCTTGCTTGTGGGAAATTTGATTGGTTGCTTTTCTAATTATTGGACTGATCATATTTCTTTTTTCAAATTTCGAAATTTCAATAGCTTTGGAGATATAAATAGAAGTTTTCTCAGGAAATGTCTAGGAACATAAGAGGTGTAGGTAAAACTAAGATCGCACCATTTACCAAATTCTTCGATTTGTTCAATATAAACAGAGTTGTAAGGTGCCTAAACTGGTGCCGCATATTCTAAGCCACTTCGCATCAAAGAGCAGAACACTGTCTTGAGAGCGTATGGGTCCTCAAAGCTCAAAGTATTTCGTCTCAGGAATACAAACAAAGCGAAGGCCTTAGCTGTTGTTGTCGCGATTTGCTGGTTAAACCAAAAGCGTATTTGAAGACCTAGGATGTTCTGGTTCTAAAAAAGCTGATACACACGCACTTATCGGCGTTTACTTCCATCCCATGATTTTCACACCATGCGGGTAGTCTATTGATGTTCTAAAAGCGCAGCACAGTCCACTCTCGAGTCAACGATCCTGTAGATTACCAAATCATCTACGAACAGTAGTTATAGCCATTGAAGGAAAGTTTTTAGGTCATTTATGAAAATCACGAAGTTAAGCGGTCCTAAGTGACTCCCTTGTGGAACACCAGACGGCATATCGAAACCAGTAGCTCGACACGAATGCCATAAGGATGGTAAAGTGTCGTTAATAAAACTTAAAAAAAAAGAAACCAGTAGAATAAAGTCCATGAATATTTATAAAGCCAAGTTTCTCCATCACGACTAAACTTTATCGAAGGCTTTGGCAAAGTTGACATATATTGAGTCCACCTGCAGTTTTTTATCAGTTACAACATGCAATTCACTGGCATAGCACATCAAGTTGGTCAACGTCGATCTTTTCCGGATAAACTCGTGCTGAACCTCGGCAAGTAACGGTGTAACTGCTGAATAGAGCCTTTCGTACATCAAAACTTCAAGCGCTTTTGAAAAACAGCAGAGGATTGAAATTGGCCGGTAGTTCTCCAGACTTATGAATTGAAAAAATAGAAGCTATTTCCAACGGCTAGGGAAAACATCTTCTGAGATCGATTGGTTTAAAATTAGACAAAGCGGTGTTGCAAGGGACCTGGACCTTTGGATGGATCGAGCGAACTAAGAACATTTAGCACCTCCTGATCGGAAAATAGAGGTTGCGGTCGGCTGACGTCATAGTTCGGTATATTTCCAAAATATTAAATCATCAGCACAGTCAGCTGATTCTCTGATACTGCTCGAGGTGCACCCATGAAACGATACAGAAGATGCAACCGTATTTTTAAGGCGGCGGCTGTTCATGAAATTCCAAAAGCTAGATAGATCTTGATTAACGTTGCGTTCAATGTTTGATGTGTATCGTTTGCGAACTGAATTACGGCTTCTTCGTAATTCAGAGCTCCAGCAAGGGAGCTTAAACGGCTTATGTCGGTTTAGTCGTCTAGGAGGAGTGTTCTCACGCAGTATTTCCCAAAGTTGATCATAAAAGGTAGGAAGTGTACTATCGATATCCAGATTTAGCAAACGCTGAGGGCCAATTTTTTTCAGCAAACGAAACTATCACACGATCGGTAGAGCAGTGCGTAAAATCTGAGCTATAAGTATCGGGGCGAACTGCGTCGATAATCTCTTCAAAAGTATTGTCAATTAAAAAAAATTGGAGAATGATGATGTCGATCGGTGTTCAAAATGACGTGTGGTGGGTTTACAATTTCTGCAAGATCAGGTCTATTCAAAGATATGAGGTTGAGGATTCTGTCATTGACATTTACGAGCGAGCACATCTGTGATGAACCCTCCATTGCCCTCCATTACAGCCAGTTCCTGTTCGGTTGAGGCGTTTACTGGCAGAAAATTATTAGTATCCGCGTCAAAACTCCAATTTAAGTTCGATAGGTTATAATCTCCGGCTAGGACGATAACATCGTGGCTAGTTGCGGTACTATGGGACGAATATAGAGCAGTTTCGCTATTAGGTCTAAAGTAAACACAGCACAAGTAAACGAAACGGCATTGCAATCATCAATGCATTGATCTTTGATTCGAACTAGGATTTGCTCTAGATGATCACATTCAGGTATTGTTACACCGTTACGGTTGATCCTGAAAAGTATCTTACCAAAAATCCTTCCTCCCTCATTGACAACTAGGACGTAGCCGGCGCCGTTATTGGTCCTTTTTTTTTTGACGGGAGAGAAGGAGTTGTGCGTTGAGAATGAATTGCTAATCTCGATCTGCATTCTTTTGGTCCTTGCACAAAATTGGTGGCCTCGATCAATCACGGAGTAGCAACCATTGGCGGTGTGGAACTCGTTCTTTTTAGCCATGTCAGTGATCATGGAGCTCAAAATGTATTCAATTTTTTTTTGAATAATCAAAGAATTATCATTATTGCAATACAATTTTAGGAAAGCATTTCGGGTTCAATGATTTAAGGTGAATATGGGTAGTAGACTGCCCCAAATTTGTATGCGAAATTTTAAGCTTGTGAAATGTGATGCGCTGCAGGCTTCAATTGAACTTAGGCCTAGTACCAGGTCTCATGCCACATTAGGGCCAGATCGGATCACGGGAAGGGGTCGCTCAACGAGCCTAAAGTTTGTATGGGATTTTGAGACATATTTTTCGGATGGAACATGGAAATCCAGTTTTTCACGAATAACTTTGGTCCCCTTCGGCCGATATCTTTTGAAAACGGTTTTTCTTAAAGCCTAAACTATGACTAAATATTTCATCCGGAGACTAAGGCTATGATCATTTGGTATCCGGGCACTTTATTTCGTTGATAGCTACGTTATTAGAGCTTGGATATGCAAAACTTTAAAAACGTCGTGTTGGTTATGAAAAGGACTATTTTGCCTATTTTTGTCAGATTTTTAAGTTAATGTGTGTTTGAGATATTTACGATGCAAAAAGACATGGTAAAAATAATTTTGCACAAATTTGCGCCTTTTGCGCATTTTGCGCCTCAGAAACTCTTCATTTTCGACTTGAAAACTCATAAACTGTTGATTTTTTTCTGATTCTTTTTTGAACCGAGTGGTTAAAAAGTATAAGGAGCCACTCTAGAATCCACACGAAGTTCAAATCAAGCATCGGAATGGAACCCTTGATCTTAAATATGGTAAAATGACTATGGTTATTGGGGATAACTGAATGCAGACCCCTTAAATAATGCAATTAATCCATTTCCGTCAGTCAAAAAGTGTTTTCCGACTAGTAGACACAAAGTTAATAACTAATAGTGAACAGTTCCTTAGATTGCAACATGTGCAACCGGTTTTTACGCAATGTGACAGATGTGTCCTGATGGTCGAAGAAATTTATGTTAAAATCGGATTTAAGAGATCAAATTCTTCGAGATGCCTACTAATGAAAAGGGTTGCAACCAGATTCCAATTGCTTTTTCCAGGTGAGTTTGTGTAAAACATCATGATTTTGCAAAGGTTTTGCTTCTGTGGTAAAAATAATGGATCAATACATGACTGAAAAAAGTGTGCAAAGATAAAAAAGAGATTTTATGAAAAAGTTAGAGTATTTCTTGAAATCATTGATAAATATATTTTTTTATATTTTTATATTAAATTTCATGTTAACACCTTCATTTCCTCCATAGAAAGTTCTTCGATCAAATGAATAGTTTTTAAAATACAATCGTTTGTAACTGCCCGGATACTAAATGATCATAGCCTTATGTTTCAATCTGGGCTCTGGGTTGGTAGTTCCACCTCCACGTGGTCCAGGGCGTGTCTGCAAGTCCGACGTATTTCAGATGTACGGCCTAGAGAACTACCACTAAACCCACTAGAGGCCGTCGACGGGTCTGCCAAACCCGCGCGGAAGAAGTGGTGCACCCGGGTACTTAGGTACCAGTACTTGGGTGTGAGGGTGAGGGTCCAACACGCGTTCGGGGCGGACGTGACCGGAGGGAGAGCGATCACCAACTCGTTTTGCATTTCGGTGGGTAAAGACCCGACTCGAAAAACAATGGTGGGCCGATCACTTAGAGACGAGTTTTACACGTCAGTGTCAGTGAGGCACAGTTTCATGTCGGAGGTGTCAGGGTTCGACACGCGTTTCGGGATTTGATGCGCCCGAACCGCGAGTGCGACCTGATGACCATGATGATGACGTTCTACAGCTAGATTTGCGCTTCGGGGAGTAAAGCACCCGATTTGAAAATTAAATAGTCGCGCTGAGTGGTGACTTAAGTCAACACTAGAGAGTTCGGAGGAGTCTGAGTCCTACACGTGGCTTAGGAGGCTTGCCTCCTGACGAACAGAGAAAGTGTCGTCGACAACTCGCTTTGTGTTTCTGGACTTCTTGGGCTATATCCACAAAGTTAGTAGTTGCGTTAAATGAGATGTCGGTCCTAACTCGTCAGAGGAGGGGTTGCGCTTCGAGTTGTGTTAGAATGAGGTATTGCTGACAGAGGATTCGGTAACGAGTATTGTCTTGGAGCGCATTAGCGCGAATTGACCTCCCACTATTGAAGTATAGTGTGTCAAACAGTTCGAGGTGGGAACAAAGATTTTGCATATATAATTGCTTATGTTTTTTTTGGGGTATTGGAATCCAAAATATTCAATCCAAAACTAGAAACAGACAACAAATTTTCAGTGCATGAGCCTTTGAAATCGATTCGAATCATTTTCGATTCAAAGAATTCAGGGGAAACCTATCTTTGAAATGGGTGAGAGGAAGTCGATATGAAAAGTGGTTCATGCTAAGGAGAGGATCAAAGAAAAAAACCCAAGCCCAAGAATGTCAAAACCACATTGGAATTTGGCGCACGTCGTCGTCCTCCAACGAGACTATAACTAACTTACTCTTGATACTCTTGTGATGTGACTAGTATTTGCAACTTTTATGTAGTAGGTACAAGCTGCGTTGCACAGCAGCACACACAAGGGAAGATCGTTTGTAGTGTATTGATACTACCGAACGAATGTTTGATGATGGCTGACGACACATCGAAAGCATTTTTGACCGTGCTGCTAAATTTAATACTGACCGTCTCGGTGGTGTAGCAGCCAGCTCAGAGGACCAGAGGCGGTTTGGATAAACTTGACGGCGCGGGCAAGGTCCGCGATCACGAAGCCGAGTGGCCGCGCGGCCGGCTTCGAAAAATATGTCTAACAGAAGAGAGCAGTTAATATACGGTTTATTTATTGTCGCTAATTTTTTTTTCTGCTTCTTCTCCTCTGCGCTCCATCGATCGAATGCCCCATCGTCGTCGTCCGACAATACCTACTCCATATTGTTTTCATATAAATAACTATACACCAAGGAATGTATCTATCGACATTCCGAGGAGACTCGGCTAATCCACCCCTTATAGACATTCCGCCCTGTTTGTTTGCCAATGCGGACATCTGGGTGTACGAAATTCCGTATTCGTCTTTTTCTGGAGCACAAAAAAAAAGACAAAATTGGATGACGGTGTCATAAAAGGGTGTGGAATTTCGCGGAAACTGTGAAACGTAGCGTGGCATTGCTGATTGTTATTATTCCGATGCCATTTGAGGCCACCAGCCGGCCAGCCATCCATCAGCGACAATTACAAACGATATTGAGTTCGATAGGTTATTTGTCCAGTAGTGTTATACATGTAGCTCAGCATAAGTGTAGGTATATCGCACTATTTACAGTCGATTGGAACTTTCCAATTTAGTTGAGCTTCGTGAAATTGATTTATCTGGATCGAGTCCGGGTTTTCTGTGAAAAACTCTAACGAACCATTACTCATTCATGCTTCTTGTGTACTTGTGCTCAGATATTGATAGACTCAGGTTTGGTTCGATTTTAAGTTTCTTAGATTTTGTTTATTTGGTAACAAATCAACGGATCACATGTTGATCCCAATGATCGATTGGATACAAAACAAAATAATTTAATTTAGAAAAAAAAAATTACACAAACTACCTTGCTCTAAACCCTATTAAAATTTTCCTTATTAATGAATCTCTCGATGAATCGAATTCAAAGTGTTCAGAGTCCTGCACAAACGTCCTGATCACGCCGATCAATGCACTATTTGCCCCGTTGTTGTGTAGTCCTTGAGGTCGGACACTAATGTTGATTGATTCCAAGAGCGAAGGACAGTCAATTTCGATGTCAAGATATCGGAGACAAATAAGGCCCGTGGGACTGCTCGAAGGGCTTGTAACGTGTCTAGGCCAATGAGGCCGCAGCGGTTCTCGTAGCTTGGAAGGTGGAACGGGTCAGACCAGTTCGAATGGCGTAGAGCATACCGCATAAAACGCCACTGTAATGCTTGATCCGATCAGCGCCATCCTGATAGAAGGGGTTCCAAACTGCCGATGCATATTCCAGGATGGAGCGAAAGAGGCTGCAGTAGAGGCATTTCAAGCAGTATGCGTCTCTGAAGTCCTTCTCACGCGGAAAATAAAGCCCGATCATCGAGAAGCTTTATCCACTATATAGTTTGAATGTGTCTTGTAGTCAAGTTTTTGATCAAGAATCACACCTTAATCCTTGATGTGGTTCATACGAGCAATTTAGTGTTCCGAAAGGAATCGAAAAAGTTATGACGTAACATTTATTGCGGTTCAACGCCAGGCAGTTGTTGTTGCAACAGGTAACGAAAAGGTCGAATTGTCTTTGTAGTGAAGCAATGTTTTCGAGGCCGTTGAACAATTTCAGATCATCAGCGTAGGCGAGTTTTGGTCCGTCAAGCAATAGAAAAACGATATTAAAATAAATGAGGAACACAATCGGTCCTAGATGGCTCCCTTGTGGAACCCCGGAAGTAGCAGGGAATTGTCTGGAATACGAATCCTCAGTCCGAACGGTTAGTTTTCTTCCGATCAGGTAGCTACGGAACCAGTTCAGTAGGCAACCGCAGATCCCAAGACGTTCGAGTTTTGCAATTGCGATTTCATGATTAACCTTGTCAAAGGCGGCGGACAAATCTGTCTTGCACAAAGGATGTAAATATTATTTCGTACTTGTTGAACGCTTGGGCTTAAACCCATGTTAATCACAAGGAAAATAGCCCTTGCAAAATGAGAAAATAGGGTCCAAAATTACCAGTTCGAACAATTTTGCAACTGCGCATAAGGCAGATATTCCTCTGAAGATGTTTATATTCCTTTTGTCACCTTTTTTGTGAATAGGAAACATATAAAAATCCTTCCACAGCGAAGGGTAAACGGCTATCCATATCTTTGTGGTCAGATTTACTTAGATATTCGAAATTCAAAATCAGAATTTTTAGTATAATTTTTATTTTTTAGTTCTGACTTTAAAAACTCTGAAATTTAAATTAGCTTTTGTCTCGAAGTTCTATCAACTCTTTCTGAGTGCCGAACACACTATGTGAATGAAGTGGGTTAAGACTTTTGCTTTGGAAAAAATACTAAGCGAATTGAAACATCTACAGATGGATACTATCAAAGTGGTTTTAAAAGTATGATTTGTTTTATGACTGGCTTACAATTTCCTTCTGCCAATCAAAAATGTCATAGAAAATAAAGACTCAATTTCTTACCAAAATGGGACAAATTTGGCAATAATTCATACGCTAGGATGAATCACTTTTCCTCACAGCAGCAACCACTTCTTTCGACTTTTAATTATCCTTTGCAACCTATCACCCAGTGTATTAATATTTGTTTTCACTATTTATATTCATACAGAATCCCTGCATTTCAAAGAAGACCTTTCATAACTTTTATATCATTCATTTCCCGAACCGTTCTCAATTATCTTTGCATAGGAACATGCAATTGAGAAATTTATTTCCGGAACCCCGAGGAACACGTTAACAAGCATAACTATTACTGTCTCTGTTCTCGATTAATTGAAACTTTGTTTTTTGATCATTTACCTATCATTTTCACTTTAAAAACTTTATTGTTTAGGAGTGTTGAATCAGCACAGAAAAAAACACATGTGCGTTTGAAACGAGTCGACGCCTACTCAGATTATAGTTCATGATTTATTCATTATTTCTTACAAAAATTGACACAAGACAACCGTCAATTTGTTTGCTGACAAGAACCCTGAGGCTTCCCATCTTTTTTGTTGATTTCAGACATGAGGCTGTGTCGTCACAGCGAAATAACTTACGCTCAGTTTGGGAAAGAAAGGATTGCGTGAATTTTTCGATTCCATAGTAGCAACTGAGCTCATTCTATGCTTCATAATTTCTTCGATTACCGAATATCTCTAATCTAAGACTGTAATCTAAAATTTAAGTTTGAAATCTGAAACTAATATCTGAAACTGAATCTGAAATCTTATCAGTTGAGTTCTGAATAAAAAAGACAGAGTTTACCTATTAGGCAGTTTTCAATACTTCTGCGACTAATTCCAAAAGTGAAAGCATTTTTGAAAACGGGTTACATACCTTTTTGTTATTTCTTGTAAGTTTCATCATAATCAGCCTTCTATATCCCGTTACATAGAACACTAGACACATTTCTATCATCGTTTCCATATTACTAAATTCTTAACCGGGCAGATGTGTGTCTAGCATCTTTCGATCGGCACTGCACCTGTTCCACCAAAGTGGCAGCGCAGCGGTGGCACACACAGTGATGAGAATGGGAAGTGCTGAGAGAAAGATCAACGACTATACGCGTCGTGTGTAATATCATACAAACGACGATCGTTCAACAAGTATGCGCCTTTAAATTGACACAAAGAGACGACCGCGGTGCTCTCGATCGAAATTCCTGCCTCTCCCAAATGATAGTTATTTATTTTTGAAGAGCAAATCAGCAGTGTAGGCAACACATCTTGGAAACAGTGTGACCAGCAAAAGTATATTCGATCGAGTCGTCGATCGACTTCGTCGAGAGAGCCGAAACTGAAACGATTTTGTTTGTTATTACTTAGATTGCTGTTAGGATTGCATTTTCATCCAACACAGAGATGTTTTGGGTTCGGTTTCGGGTTCCCAGTTGCCGTCTTCCTTTTTCCCATCGCATAATTCCTTATTCTAAAGTAGACTCAACAGACGGTAGAATCATAGGATCCGGTTCGAAGGACCAAAATGTTTCGTTTCATCCAAAACCTTAGGGAATCTATAAGTTAAACCAAAAACGATCAGGATCTGTGCATGATTGATAATTGATTGAGCTACCGTTGAGTTGTACAACCTATTGGAATTTAAGGAAGAAGTTATCTACAACAAAGAGCGCAACTGGTAGTCCTGTGAGCGCATTGCATGCAGCCGACGTGGCGATTGAAAGTATTGGTTGTCGCTCGTCATGAGCCTTAACTTAAGCTAATTGCTCTCACTTATACACATCGACTCATTCGAAGCGTATCTTCAGGGCCAGATGGGTAGAGTTTGGCTCTTCGAGCCGGATCGCCATGGTTAAACGGAGAGCAACGAGAGAGTATTAAGTGACTTGACCATGCAGAGTAATAAGAGAGAGGAGAGCAGCAGAGAAAAAAAACATTGGAATTTCAATTTAATTCAATATGGCTGGCTGAGTTGAGCTGCTGCTGTTACTGATGGTCCGTGCAAAATAAGTCGATCAATTGTGCGCAACAGTTCCACGACGACGACGAAGGCGGTGGTGCGTATTGGTTGGTGGTGTTCTGGCGTATAATCGCGAAAATTTTATCGAGTGACACAGTGGCTTAGGCGCAGCGAGTTTTGGATCGATGTCACAATGTTTTTTTTGCTGTTGTCAATGTGTAATTGGGAAAAAGAGGTTCAAATGGTAGCTTAACACTAAAAAATTTCTCGCTTTTCTTTCTTATTTTCTAGGTGCACACAGAAGAATGAAGAAAAAATGCTGACACCGCCGCCGAGCTGAGCTGAGTTTAATTCGATGGGCTAGCGAGCGAGTGAGCGAATGAGAACGAGCTCCTTTTTACGGTGTCGCTAGCTAGAGAATTATAAATCGATAGAAGGAAAAAAAGGAAAAGTTGAACGACGACAACGACACGAATGTTGTGTTATTGGAAAACCAAAGTTATTCGGTAAAATAAGAGCAACTTGAGTGGATTGCGCACAGTTCGACGTACCTACTACGTACTACGGGGTGAGGAGAAGCCCCGAGAAGTGAAACAAAAAACGGGAAACGGGAAAGAAGAAAAATAATAAACCGCTCACTCTGGGGTCCCCTGCTCGAGAAGATATTCGTTGCGGGCAGCTCGCGCGCGAAGATCAACGGAAGGAAAAGGGTGGATTTGCGGTTTTAGAGTACGATTAAGTCGGTCTCCGTGTTTTTTTTTTTTCTTCTGTTCATTCCTTCTGTTTCTCAATCCGCCACTGTGTGTGCGATCCATCGACGTCGAGAAAGGCAGCCAGTCAGGGAAGCTGGAATTTATACGCTACATTCAGTGGAATGCAGTTAGTGCGGTGTGAATCCTGGTGAAGTGCAATCGAAACGTCCGCGCTTCATGCGTATGTTGTGTTGTGGCGTGGTGGCGTAGTGAGGTTAAGTTGGTTGTTCGTTTGAAGCAAGAAGACGCCTCAACACTCTGCACTGCACGCGGTAGAAATGTACAGCCTATCTCAGCGCTGCAGCTTCCTCCAGCAAAAGTTGTCGCCGTCCGGTTCAGATTCTGGTTCAGCATTGTCGCCGCCAACAACGGTAGCAGTGAAAATTGTCTGGCCACCGAAATCTTGTAAAAATTGTGCTCCCTAATCTCCATTAGTCTCTGGGTGATCAATTATTGGGTGTGGGGTTCCACAAGAAAAGTGTTACTTTTACAACGGATAGCCTGTGGTGAATGCAGTTGGAAGCACAAACCAAAGTCCTGCTCCAAAGTGGTTCAAATCTGCTGCAGCCCAACCAAATCTAAGCGCAAAGTCAGGGTGAGCGAGTAAAGAAAGTGGCTAATCGCGTGCGCATTCGTAGTGGAGCAAAAGCGAAGGAAAAATAATAATAAGAAAAGTGTTCGCGCAAAATAGCTAAGCTAAGCTAATAAGAAAGTGTTTTTTGAGGTCTTTGAGGCCATCATCGCGCCAATCCGCGATCAGGGTGTAATACTCGTTTGTGCCTGTGAGCGTGTGTGTCCGCGAGCGAGTGCGGGCGTTTGTGTGTGAATGACAAGATAGTTGGATTCCGAGGCGCAAATCGGATCGAAACCCTGGCACTGGAGCGGCGCAGCGCGGATAAATTATGCCAAAAAATTGCAGCAATGCAGACTTACCACTCGGCTGGGAGATTAACACCGACTATGATGGGAAGGTTTATTTTATTGATCATATTAACAAGAAGACCACATGGATCGATCCCCGTGACAAGTGAGTACTTTTTTTTTCTTTCATTACCTCCTAGCTACCGTAAATGAGGAATTACTCATTGAAGTCTTGAAACCCCACAAACCACGAAGATAAGATAAGTCCCGAAGTTTTCACGACGAGGACGGGGACGAAGTTTGAATAGAATGATAACTGCTAATCTAAGAATTTCACCTTACACAATGGGATTAGAAACACGAATCATCAAATGTGGGTAGGAATTAGATCAGTATGGCGAATGACCTAAAGTCGAAAAAAGCAACATTGATCATTTGCAGCCATCGATAGGGTGGCAGCCAAAAGGGCAAGACGGTATTAAGGTGGGAATTGCCCCGAATCCTTCGACCTAGGGGGCCTCCCGAGTAAAAAAAATACTTTAATCATTCCAAGTACTACCAAAGGAACTAGAAACTAGAAAATCGGAATTAAACCGTATAATAAAACAACTAAGAGGGTCCCCTTGAAATAATATCTTGAATAGTTTCACTCGAATATAAGCTAAGCCCCCCCCCCCCCTAGAGTGAATATTGCAAAATTTTTCCGGCATAAGAAGGCTGAGCAAATCAGGGCCATTTTTTTAAAACTTGGTTAAATCTGAGCATATGATGTGAAATTTTTTGGAAAAAAAATCCGGAAGCATCTAGGCAGAATTCAGTGATTATTCGAAAAAAAAAAATAATCAAGAATAAAGTGAAGATTTATACCACAAATTTCATTATTTTTATCGAAACGTGTCAGCATATTTTTTTTTTAAATTTTTTACATAACTGAAGAACAAATCGAGTGAATGGAACCAAATTTGGCATGGGATGGTATTAGGGTACGATAAATGTTTCCCTGAATCTTTGGAATTCCTCTCCTCGTCCAGCGAGCGGAGTGATAGGGAAAGAGGGAAAGGGCTCCTGTACATTTTTTTTATATAATTTGAAAACTCTTCAAGCAATTGGAATATGAGACACATTTCTATGATTAAGATGAAGATAGGAGTGAGGCTCCCATACATTTTTTTGCTTATCTCGAGGACCATTCGAGCAAATGGAACCAAATTTGGCATGGAAGGGTATTTGAGAACAGAAAAGGTTTCTTTCGATATTTGGTACCACCCCCTCATTCGAGTGGGAAGATTGGAAAGGGGCTCCTTTACAATAAATTTAACAAGCAAATTGAACCAAATTAGGTGAGCATATAATACGAAAAATGGTTAAATGATTATTTGAAACCCCTCCATTCTTCCATTGGGGATATAGGAAGGGAGTAGGGAGGCACCCGAACCAAACTTTACGTGGAAAAGAATTAGAGCACCACTGTTCTTCCAATAAATTCATAGGAAGGAAGAGGGGCCCTAATAGAATTTCGTTGGCATGGCTTCAGAATTAATCAACAAATGGAATCAAATTTGGCATGGGAAGATATTTTGGTACGATATATGTTTCTAAGATAGTTATAAACCCTTCCGGCTTACTGGGAGGAAAGGAGAAGGAAGGAGGGAATTTCATATAATTTTGTTGTCATCGCTCAAGAACTTATTATTTATCTATATTTGATACTAGCTGACCCGTTGTGCTTTGCTACACCTTCCGAAAATAAGTGAAATTGGTAAAAAATTATCCAAATTAAGATTTTAGAGAGCATTTGGAGTATTTTATGGAGTTAAAAATATAAGCTATAGAAATTTGAAAATAAACGATGAAAAGGATTTTTAATAACCATTTTCAAACAGCTTTTTTCTCCATCCTCGCCTACGAAGCAGTTTGAATATCTATCCTTTTCGCGCCAAAATTAATTTAAAAAATGTTTTGCCATATTCCAAACTAGTGGACTTGAGACATTATAGCTTGAAGTTTTCCAAAACAGCACTTATCATGGTAATGAAAAATATTTTAAATTAGTTATGTATTAAATACAGTGCAAATTTCTTTTTTTTTTTAAATAAAATTACTACGGCAAAAAATATAAATATTAAAAAAAAAAATCAAATGCAGAAAGTCAAATATTCAAAAATGCTGGCAAAAACAATCTATTAAGTTTACATTTGTCCCGTATATTTGGGAAAGTGTCAATGCAAAGCTTATTTACAGATGCGTCAGAGTAATGGCTTTAAAATGGATTTAATACGTATTCCTGTTTTTGGTCTATCAAGTTTCACTGATATATCTGCAGTATTCCTGCAGTATAAATTTATGTTCTTACTCCACTTTTAACGAATGCCGTTCAAAGGGAAAGACAAAGGTAATTTACAAAGACATTTAAGAATACTCCTTCTGGTCTTCCCAACATATTGAATCATTTTGAAGATGAATTTCTTAAAAGTTAGACGTTTGCCCTTGCCCCACCGTGTAAGTTGAAAATTTCTTGTAAAAATTTTGCGTCCAGTCAAAAATCAGTTTTAAAGTCTCGTTTTTCAAAAACGAAGCGGATGAAAAGTCTCTTTAATGCAGCCATGTAACACAAAAACACTTTTCATGTTAAGTACGTATTTGAATGGGTATGTAATAAAAAAGTTCTATAGTTTGTTCAGAATTATTTAAAATAAAAAGCTCCCAGTTTCATTTCTAAATTCGTTTCAGTTGTGTTTTTGGGCCGAAGTAACAATTTCTAGAAGAAAACATTATTTTTAATTTTTTTTTAACAGGAAAAGTTTAACGTTTGAACATGTTCTAATGTTCCTTGAAAAAAAAGTCGAATGGTTATGATTCGATTGATAAAATACCAATCCGTGTCATTTATTAGCACGTGCAATTAAGCAAGAAAAAAAACACATCTAGGTTGCATATCGCCCCCACGTGCATAAGCAACATAGGTACTTGGTTGAGAAACAGGCGCCTGATTGTTAAATGTTTCCAGCGATCAACAGTATGCTTTAGTTACTATCCACTTGCGACGACGTTTGCTTAGCCATAGAGACGAAAAACAAACCCCTCAAATAAAAGAAAATCTCTAAAAATGGATGCCATGACTTTTCAATTTAAGATTTTGGCAAAAAAATGTATGTTTTATTCGATCGACGAAACGTCAATCTGGGTCTCATCTAGGCGTCATTTATAACCATGTGCTGTACAAATGAGCTGGGAATAAAGTAGAAAAAAAACACATCAAGGCTTCATAACGCCACCCCTCGCATTGAAAATATTCTTGGTTGAGAAATACGCGCCAAAATATTCCCACTGATCAGTATGCTATGCCTTGGTTACTATCCTTTTGCGACGCTGGCTCGACGCCTCGACCTTGGAGACGAAAAACAAACCGCCCAAAGGAAGAAAAAATCTCGAGAAAATGGATGTCATGACTTTAATTTGTTTCGAAATACTAAAAATTTTGTATGGAAGCCTCCCCTCCCTTAAGTCGGATGGAGTTTTGACTATTACAGAAACCATCCCCGGCCTCAAAAACCCTCAGATGCCAATTTTGACGATGATCGGTTCAGTAGTTTCCGAGTCTATAGGGAACAGACAGACAGACAAACATTCATTTTTATATATTAGCTGACCCGGTGTGCTTTGCAACACATTCCAAAAATAAATGTAATTTGTTTAAATTCATTCAAATCTAGATTTTTGTAAGCATTTTTTATGTCAAACCATCATAGTTCAGATACAGCAACTTTGAAATGAGAGCTGCAGCTGGAGTTCCGAATTGCAATTCAAAGATGGTATATATCTATATATATAAAAATGAATTTCTGTCTGTCTGTCTGTCTGTCTGTCTGTCTGTCTGTCTGTCTGTCTGTCTGTTCCCTATAGACTCGGAAACTACTGAACCGATTTGCGTGAAACTTGACAGGTGGGGGTATTGGAGGCAGGGGAAGGTTCCTATTATGGTTTGAGACCCCTCCCTCTCTCATGAAGAGGGGGAGGGGTCTCCCAAACAAAAGAGAATTTTTTGCATAACTCGAAAGCTTATCAAGCCAATGGTATCCAATTTGGCATGGGGTGGTATTTGGAAAAGAGGAATATTTCTATGAATATAAGGTACCCCTCCCTCCTCTCAGTGGGCTGATAGGAAAGGGGGGAGGGGGCTACCTTACAATTTTTATATATCTCAAAAACTAATCAATATATTGGAACTAAATTTGGCATGGGAAGGTATTTGGATACGTAAAATATTTCAATGATTATTTGAGACCCCTCCCTATTTCCAGTAGAAAGGGGGAGGGGGCCTCTTTTATATTTTTTTACATAACTCAAAAACTAATAAAGCAAATAGAACCAAATTTGGCATGGGTGAGTATTTGGATACAAAAACTATTTCTATGATTATTTGAGACCCCTCCCTCTTTTCTGTAGGGAGATGTAAAGGGGGGAGGAGCCTCTTTTATAATTTTTTACTAAACTCAGAAACTAATTAAGCAAATGGAACCAAATTTGGCATGGGTGGGTATTTGGGAACGTGACATGTTCTAATGATTGTTTGAGACCCCTTCCATCTTCCAGCGGGGAGAGGGAAGAAGGGAGGGAGGAGTTTCATACAATTTTTACTGCATAACTCAAGCACTACAACAGCAAATGGAACCGATAAATGCTTCTTTGAATATTTGGTATCCCTCACTCCTTCAAAGAGGTGGATGGAAAGGGGAGGAGAGTTCTCCTTCACAATTTTCAGCATAACTGGAGATCTGATCGAGCCAATTGAACCATTTTTGACATGTGAGGGTATTTAGATACGAAAAATGTTTCTATTATAAATTGAAGCCCCACTTTTTTTCAGCGGAAAGATAAATTTGGCATCAAAAAGTATATGAGTACGAAAAATACTCCATGAATATTAAGCTCTCCCCTCCATTCAATGGGGAGAACGGAAGAAGGGAGGGTACTTCCTTTCAAGTTTATGCATAACTCAAGAATTTACTACGCAAATAAAACCAAATTTGGTATGGGATCAGAAATACGAGAATACGAAATTTTTCTATGTGAAACAATTCCTTTCTTGCAGTAGGATGATAGAATTGAAAATATAGGAAGGTAAGAGGAAAGCTTACATTTAACTTATTTTTTTACAAAATCCGAGAAAAGGACAAAAATTAACATGGAAAATCATTTTGGTATGATTCTATGATTATCTGACACACCATCCTTCTTTCTGTGAGTAGGTACATAGGAGGAGGGAGGTGAGCCCAATACAATTTTGTTAGCATAAGTTCTCAATTTATGCTAACGAAGCCAACAAATGGAAACAAATATGGCTTGGAAAGGTATTTGGTTACGAGATATGTTTCTACGATTCTTATAGACCCTTAAGCTTTACAATGTAGAGAGGGGAAGAAAGGAGGGGGCTCCATATAAAATTTGTTGTAAAGCTTAAAAACTTATCAACCAATGGAACTATATTTGATATAAGAGGATTTTTGGGAACGATAAAAAATGGGTATGATTACTAAAGATCACGACCTCCATTCAACAGGGGGTGAAAGGAAAGACAGGACGGCTCTCTTATCAGTGTTTTTTGCATAAATCTACAACATATAAAGCGAAAACGGATTAAAATTATCAGATCTTTAACACAAAATTTTAAATCAAGATTCAGAATACAATTTTAAGTTATCATTGTGTTGCAACTCGAAACTCCAGCTGCAGCTCTCATTTATAGCGATTGCTTATTAATGATGTTATAATTTGATTTAAAACTATGCCAACAGAACAATAAAAATTTGAATAATATCTGAAAATATCATTTGTTTTGAAATGTGTAGCAACGCACACCGGGTCAGCTAGTACTTTATACTTTATGGTACTTTATGGAGATACAATTTTGAAAACCGATCAATAGCGTGAATCGGGACAGTTTTGTGAGTATATTCCTAATATTCTGTATTATGAGCACTTCCAGCTCCTGATTAGCTTTAGATGGTGTGTTTTTTTAGAGTTGAAAAAATAAGCTATAGAAATTTCAAAAAAACGATGAAAAGGATTTTTAATAAACATTTTCAAACAGCTTTTTTCACCATCCTCGCCCTTCGAAGCAGTTCGAATATCTATCCTTTTTGCGCAAAAATTATGTTAAAAAATGTTTCGCCATTTGCCAAACTCGTGGACATGAGACATTTCAGCTTGAAGTTTTCCCAAACAGCACTTGTCATGGTATGCCAATTATCGATTTTATGCAGCGCAAATTTCTTTTTTTTTAATAAATTTATTAAAGCAAAAAATATAAATATTAAAAAAAAATCAGTTGCATCACTGTATAAATTTTCAGCGTTTTTTAATTTCTCTTTGAATGTCAAACATTCAAAAATGTTAGCAAAAACAATTTCTAAGTTGACATTTGTCCCGTATATTGGGGCAAGTGTAAATGCAAAGTTAATTTTCAGATGCGTCAGAGTAATGGCTTTACAATGGATTTAATACGTACTTCTGTTTGTTTTATCAAATTTCATTGATATATCAGTAGTATTCCTGCAGTATAAATTTATGTTTGTTACTCCACTTTTAACGGATGCTGTTCAAAGCGAATGACCTTCATTACAAAGACATTAAAAAAAATTTTATATACGTTTCCGTTTCAACATTCAAAATACCCTTTCTGGTCTTTCCAACATATTGAATCATTTTGAAGATGAATTTCTTAAAAGTTCGACGTTACCCTTGCCCCACCGTGTAAGTTGACAGGAGGTAATATTTTTAACACTTCAAGGGTATACTAAAAATTTCTCATAAAAATTTCAGTTCTAAATCTCACTTTTCAAAAATGAAGCAGATCAAAAGTCTCTTTTATGCAGCCATGTAACACAAAAACACTTTTCATGTTAAGTACGTACTTGAATTGGTATGTAAGCAAAATTACGACGTTTTTTTTAGAATTTTTTAAATAAAAAGTTTTTATTTCCATTTATAAATTCGTAACAATTTTGAGAAGAAAACATAATTTTTTATTTTTCTGTAACAGAGAAAAGTTGAACGTTTGAACATGCTCTAGTGTTCCTTGAATAAAAATTCTTTGGGAAATTGAATTTCCTCACTTTTGGTCAATAAAAATCAGTTTATTTCACTAATATCTTCACTTATGAACACGTCAGTCATATCTTATCCAATTTAAAGAAAAGGCTCTTGATCATTTAATGTGTCGGATCGGATTTCTTTATCATCTTTAATTTCATATGACGCTTGATAAAACTTGTTCATGTTCAACAAAATGTTTCCGATCTATCTCTGTAGAAAACATCTTATTCATATTTCTGTCATCAATATGATTCAAAAATAACCTTGTAGGCAAAATGGGTTAAAAAAATGTATGTAAATTCTTTACTTTCTGCATTTTTTTTTCAATTGTCCACAAAGTGTCGTAGCATTATTTCATCAGTATCAGAACTAAATTTATATTTTTTAGACAACAAATACTACCTACATTAACACGAACTATTTTTGCAAATCTTTCAATTGGTTTTGATTCGATTGATAAAATACCAATCTGTGTCATATCTAGGCGTCTTTTATTTCCACGTGCTGTGTACAATTAAGCAAGAAAAATCACATATAGGTTGCATATCACCCCCACGTGAATAAGAAATATAGGTACATGGTTGAGAAACAGGCGCCTAATTATTAAATTTTTCCAGCGATCAATGAACAGTATGCTTTGGATACTATCCACTTGCGACGACGCGACGTTTGCTTGGCCATAGAGACGAAAAACAAACCCCTCAAAGAAAAGAAAATCTCTAAAAATCAATGCCATGCCTTTTCAATTTCAGATTTTGGCAAAAAAAATGTAGGTATGTGTTTTATTCGATCGGCAAAATGTCAATCTGGGTCACATCTAGGCGTCATTCATAACCACGTGCTGTTCAAATGAGCTAGGAATCAAGTAGAAAAAAAAAATCACATCAAGGCTTCATATCGCCACCTCTTGCATTGAAAATATGCTTGATTGAAAAATACGCGCCAAAATATTCCCACTGATCAGTATGCTATGCCATGGTTACTATCCTTTCGCGACGTTGGCTCGCGACGCCTCGACCTTGGAGACGAAAAACAAACCGCCCAAAGGAAAAAAACTTCTCGAGGAAATGGATGTCATGACTTTAATTTGTTTCTAAAAACTACAAATTTTGTATGGGAGCACCCCTTTCCTTATGTCGGAGCGGTTTGTAACTATTACAGAAACCATCTCCGACCCCAAAAACCCTCAGATGCCAAGTTTCACGATGATCGGTTCAGTAGTTTCCGAGTCTATAGGGAACAGACAGACAGACAAACATTCATTTTTATATATATAGATGAAAGGGTTTTTAATACGAAAAACTAGGTATGATTATTAAAAACGCCTACCTCCTTCAAATAGTTGTGGTTGAGAAAGGGAAATGGAGGAGGTCTCCTATACACCAAGGTTTTTTATACGCGGTTTTCTTTACACGGCTTTTTACACGGTTTTCGGGAATTAACATGGTTTTTTACACGGATTTCGCGAATTAACACGGTTTTTGAGAGAAAATATTATAAGTCCTTTTCAAAGGAAAACACTTAGAATCCTATTGAAGTTGGGAAAATTTTAGCTCTGAGACTGTGTTACATGAGACCAAGGACCCGATGCCTGAGACCTGAGACATTAGACCTGAGACATTGACCTGAGATATGAGACTTGAGATCTGAGAAATAACACCTGAGACCTGAGACCTTAGACAAGAGATATGAGACATGAGATATGACACATAACACATTAGACCTGAGGCATGAGACAAGAGCCATGAAACATGAGACATGAGACCTGAGACATAAGACTTTAGACCTGATACCTGAGACATGAGACTTGAGACCTGCGAACGGAGACCAGAGACCTAAGACTGGAGACCTGAGACCTGAGACCTAAGACCTAAGACCTGAGAACTGATACCTGAGACCTGAGACATGATATATGAGAATTTAGACCGGAGACCTGAGACAAGCTACTAGTGTTAGTACTGCGAAAAATTAGTTTAGCTCAGGTCTCAGGTCTCAAGTCCCATGTCTCAGGTCTAGATATCAGTTGTCTCAATTGTCAGGTCTCAAGTCTCAGATGCCAGTTTGTAGCCTCAGATCTCATGTCTCTAGTGTCAAGCCTCAGGTCTCAAGTCTCATGTCTCAAGTCTCAAGTCTCATGTCTCAAGTCCCAAGTCTCCGATCTCAGGCATCAGGTGTCATGTCTTATTGTTTCAAGTTTCGGAGCTGCATATTTCTAATGGTTTTTCTACACGATTTTCCGCTAAAAGCACGGTTTTTTACACGGTTTTCGGGAATTAACACGGTTTTTTTACGCGGTGCGTATATCAGACTAAAAAAACCTTATTGTACAGCTTTTTTGCCATAAATCGAGTACTTAACAATCAAAAAGGACCATCTTTTATAAGAGAAATTTTTGCGTACGATTAATTTAAGACCCTCCCTTTTTTCAGGGTGGAGTAGAAAACGAGACAATTTTTTTTTTCATATTTTACTTGGCATAACTTGAAAGTTTATCAAACAAATGGAGCAAAATGTGGCATGTGACATTTTTTGGATACAAACAACGACTTTTTGAGTCATCATAAAAACATAAATTTTAATGAAAGTTCGCCAGCCCTCTCCACTTTGGAAGAGAGAGAGAGGGTGGAGAATCCAAACGAATGAAACATACATTTTGGCATAATGAACGAACTTACGAAACTTACTAAAACACAATAAAAATTTCTAATCTTGGAAAACAAATAAAGAATTAAACTTTCACTAAATAAGATGAAATCATCTTTGATTTGAAATTAAAATACCTCATATAATTTAAATTATTTTCACAAATTTAATTTATTTTAAATAGAATAAAAAAAAGCGATGCAAAAAAAAACTTATTTTAAGAAGGTGTAGCAAAGCACACCGGGTCAGCTAGTTCATTATAAATTGATTTACAATATAAATTGACAATATAAATTGACTTTACAATTAATATACTCGAATTTGATCCAGGCGGTATCAGAGCGGTTGGCGAGATTTATTGAAATTTAAAACAAATATGAAGAACTTGCAAAAAAAAGCTTTGAAAATCAATAGGAATTGAATTTATAAAATCGGGCAATCTAGAATGTTTGCTTTATAAGCATAAGTATGAGTATGAATAGTGCTAAAATAATGTAAGCATTTTGATCATTATTGAAATTTTCAAAAATTTGTTTAAAAAAATTTTTAGTTGCTTAATTTGGACCAACCGGTCATAATGAGATACTTAATTGAATTTTTATTCCAATTTCTATCTTAGATTAGAAATTTAAATTGAAACTTCTCCAACTGAAGTTTTCTTATAATCTTACTGAAGTAAATATCCTGAATTCAGCATATCAATTGGATTCAATTGATAATTCTCAAATGGTTTCCAATAATACAAAAGAGATTCAATTTATTGGCATTTTCAATTCTTGTGTTGTTTTTAAGTTTCATGATTTTCTAAATTCTGGGAATTCGAGAAGCTTCTAAACTCATTTGATTTTTCAATGATTACTGATTATGTGTTTTGAACATCTAGTCTACATTCGGATTTCATGTTTTTAAATTTATTTTTTGTCACATTTAGAATAACTATTTAACAAATTTGTCTGTTTCCAATAATGGATGTGAAATTTAAAATTGTAATCCGCATCACATGGTTAAAGTTCAAACACATTAAATAAACACGTTTTTTTTGTGTTTATGATTATGAAATTGAAATAAAATTAATATTTTAAATTTACAATTTAAAAAATCCTTGTTTGGCTCTGATTGTAACTTGTTTCTCAAATATTGATTTGAAGATATTATTTTAATTTAAGACACTAAATTGTGGTTCTGAAAAAAATCTAATGTCTGGGTTCGAATTTTACTATTGAACTCTTATATCCGTATCTCCATAGAATTTGAATTTACTTCTTTTGTTTGTTTTTCAAAGTTTGGATTCTAAGTCTGAAATCCTAACGCTAAACAGCTTTTATAAGAGTTTTTATTTTCGATTAGTGGGCGCAAATGGGTCATGTCGAATTTCGCAAACCCGACCATGTACATTTTGTAGATGGGCCCAAAAAACTGACCTGTGCAAAATTTCAGCTAAATCGGACTTGATTAAGGAGTGTCTCAAAGCGCTCAAAGTTTAGGTTTTTTTATACTCAAAAATCATCAAAAGAGGGAAGGGAAATCGGAAAAATCAAAATTTTAATTTTTGAGCTTGAAAATGCATGAATCGTCGAAATCTGATGAAAATGAAAAAAAAAATTTTTGTGTTATAATGGAAAAAGATCTGGTGTTATCTCGAAAAAAAAAGGTTTGGCCAAAAATCGAATTTTTGGGACTGAAACTGGGAAAAATGGCCGGTTTCCCGAAAAGTCCCAGAAAGTCGACTTTTGACCAAAAATTTTTTTTCGAGATTACTCCAAATCCTGACGTTTCATGTATTTCTAAGTCATTTGGAATAAAAATTAAAAATTCAATTTGCCGGATTTCCTTTTGGTGTTCCTCCTTGCGTGATTTTTAGAATTTTAAAGTCTATTTTTGATAAAAAAATTTTTTTCGAGATAACACCAGATATCGACTTTTCATGCATTATTTACAAATCATTTGGCATCAAAGTGAAATTTCGATTTTTCCGAATTCCTGTTTATTTTCAGGGGACTTTGCCTTGAAATGTTCAAAAATTTGATTTTAATAACATCTTGCATTTTACATTTTAAGTAAATTTGGAATTGTTAACTTTTTTTTGTCTGAGACTTTGATTATTGACATTTACGGACTTGGATAATATTGCATAATCTTTAGTTTCATAGTCTTCACCCTATTTGCGGGTGAAATTCTCCAATGTGCATCAGTTTCGGCAATTATTTTTGCAAAAGGTCTTCGACGAGAAACATTCAGCCACTTTCCGGTGTATTTGGCCAGTACGAACACAGATAATCCCACCAAAATCCAGCTCATTACTGCGGCATTTAGCGCACCATCTACATGCGGTTTCCATCTTTTTTTTTCTTAATTTTTGCTAGCCCTGACCAACATGATAACGGGCGATAACAATTTGTATTTAGCTGACTTTTAGGCCCAGCTGACCACCAATAGGAATTTTTCGAATGCAACGAATCGCTTCTCGTCAAAGTTTAATTTTGGTTGCCTTTCGTTATCAGTTTTTTTTTGTTGTTGCCAAAAACCAGGCATTTGCGGAACTCGGTTGAATCATGAATTTTTGCAAAGTAGGTACCTACATATTAACTATCGTTTGCAAATGTTAAATTCGAATTGAAAAAAAAAAAAAAGAATTTTGTTTGGCTCCCGAGCACGAAACTTGGCAACAAATGATAACAACTTCAAAGAATTGAAAAAAAAATGGTTTCAGTTAGACCGAACATTTTTTGATAAACAACCAAATACTAGAAGACTGTTTTGACTTGTTCTGTTCAACTGTTTTGTCTCGTTTGAAGGTAGAAAACTGCCAATGATTGAGCTTTAGGAATAATGGTAAACATCGATTTTTAATATATAAATTCACTTCCCTGGTCATGGACTTTCTCAAAATGCCGTTTATCGCCGTAAGATTCCAGTCATTTAATTCTTCAGTGATACAATTAACATTCTTTCAACCTCTCCTGGCTATTCCAGGTAGAGGTTCATGCACTTCAGAGGAAAATATTAACATATTTCACCGCAACGGTTACAGTTAGTTTCAGATTTTTGCAGCAACATGGCATTTTTGTTTCACTAATGGGATGGGTGTTGAATTTTCATTAGAATTTTTTTCCCACCTTGCTTCGGGGGGTACCTATCTGTTTTTTTTTTCTTTTTCACAGTGCCATTCCACTTGCGAGTGAAGGTATTTGCCGTGCCGTTGGAAGTACCTTGAAGTTCTCAACTTGTACCCTTGCTCTGTTTTTTTCTTTCTTCCAGGTGACCAAGCACCATGCATCATGTTGTTTATTTATATTGCGGAATATTTCTTACACGCGCGCCGCCGATGCCGCATTTTCTTGGGAGCATTTCTCCAGCAGGCTTCTACCGTTGTTGTTCTGTCGTTGAATCAAATGTCTTCGTGGTCTGGTTATTGAGATGATGGACGGATCTTGGGACCCTTGGAGTTCCGTTTTTTTCCTGCAGTTTTTTTTTTCTTGTGAGCTGCCACTATCATAATTGCAAGGCTCGGCTTAAGTTCCGCAACTGGTGTTTTTTTCTGTACAATCTTTTGTGGGGAGAAAATATGGAAAATTTACGGAAGAAAATATTCAATAGAATCACAAGATAAAATGTGAAAATTTGAAGATTTTGTCATAAAATAATTATCAAACAGTTTCCAAAATCATTTAAGATCATATCCTCTTCTAAGTAAAACATATTTTTTCATTTTTTAATTACGATAACGTTTGCCAAATTATATTCAGCAAAACGCTACTCGACTCTATGCTTGAAATTTGCAAAATTATGATATTCTACGTTACATTGAGCATAGACTAAGGTTGCCAGATTTTTTTTCAGCACGTACCCGGGCCGGACAAATCTGCGCTATTTCATCTAAAAACCTGGAAAATTAAGGGCATTTGACTTTAAAATTGTCGACCGAAAATCCGGGCAATTTCCGGGTAAATTTGGTCAAAACCTAAGAATAACTCAACACAAATCAAGCATTGAAAAAACTTAAAAAAAAAACTTTTTTTCATCATGATTATTTTTTTAAAACGTGCCTAAAAAATCGTTTTGGACGTATGAATAAAAACTTTTACAAAACAATTTGTTTTTTTTTTTATTTTGGTTTGACAAATTTGTAAACTGAAAAAATCCGAGCAAACCGGGAAACCGGGCGGAACCGGACTTTTGTCGAATTTTGTATTAAACATTCGTACAAACCAGGATAAAACCGGGAAGTCTGGCAACCTTAGTATAGACAAACCTTTTCCGACCTCGGTCTCTAAATTTTTAAAACAGTCAAATAATTCCCTGATTGTGCCGTGTTTACTCTGATTACAAAGCAAATTTTAAATTGCTGGAAACCAGCAAAATTTTGCTGGTTTTTCAGCAATATAAATTACAAGAAACGATCATCAAAATTAATTACTGGAAAATCAGAAATTTTCAAATAGCAATTTTATTCAAAAACAACCGGATTTTTTTGGATTCTAATACGATTTTTTATTTCAATTTCCGTAAATTTCAAATTTCGTTAATTTTTCTAAAATTTATTGAAATTTAATATTGATAAAAATCCGGTTGTGGAGTGGCAGCTGCCCAAGCAACCAGAATTCCCTTAAAAAGGTTTAACAGAAGCTTAATCAGCTATCGTTGCTGTCTGAAGAGAATGTTAATCAGCCCAAAATTTAAGTTCTTAAGCTACTTTGAAGTTTGTTTAGGTTGCTGAAGAGAATGCTATTCAGCTTCTAAGAGAATGTCAAAAAATTTCTACGCGTCGAAAAAAAAATCCAGTTGACAGATTGCTCTGACAGATTTCTAGGTTGCCGGTCTATCATAGTCTGTCTCATTGATTTTAATTATATGGTTTTGATTACAAAAGCTGCTTACGACTAGAGAATTGACCCACTGCTCTCTAGGTTGCAATGAAATTCACCAGCCTCTCGACCAAACCAGCGGTAGTTCACTGCCAAGTGCCACTATGATAATTAATATTTAAAGTTAATGTCATTTGAGATGATTGAATAAGTAGGGATATAAACAAAAGCAGAGTATAGATATAAACAAAAGTAAAGTAGAGATATAAACAAATACCATGACAAAAAATTAACAGACATTTTCGACATTTCGCTTATAATTCCCATATAGGTTCTTTAACACATCTAGAAGTACTTAACGGTGCGTTAGAAAGTGTTAAGCGGACGTTATCGAACTTCTTGAAAGAAGTTGCATTAAAAGCGCTTAGAAGTTCCGTTATCGATAATTTAACCTTTCAAAAGGTGATGGAAGTTCTTGAGTAACTTTTACGTGACAAGAGTCACCTAAAGCTCCCGTAAAACATTTTTTCAGCCAAATAAGAACTTCGGAGTTCCATTTTTAAGGAAAAACGTTACTTTTGGTTGCTAGGATGTGTTCCAATTCTTGAACGTCAACCTCCTTCCTAAGTATGATGGCTTTATCGCTAAAATATGGAGGAAAACAAAAGTTAATATTATAGTTATTAAAAAATTCTTCAAATAGATTTTTACCTTGCAACACCGACGCCGTCATTGTTGAAAATACAAACAGTCTCAACAACTTGCAATAAAAAAACAAATCCAAGTTTGACAGATTCATTGCTGGTTTTTCAGCAATGAAGATCGAGTGCTGGAAATTCAGCAAAACGGAGAATGATTGCTGGTTTCCAGCAAAAATTTGGATTGCTGGACGTTTCCAGCTATTTTCGTTTTGCTGGAAATCTGCAAATCTTAAAAAAATAAAAAAGATTCTCTAGACTTTCTCCCCCTCCTGGTCGATTTTTTTCCTGAATAGTGTGCTGGATAGAGGAGAGTTTCTCTACAATATGGCAAATTTTCAGAGACACCAATTTTTTCTTTTTGAAAGTCCCAAAAAAAGACACCTTTCTAGTTGATGTGGGTTTGAAATTGGACAAGCATTATTTTCAGTCAGCATCAATATTAGAAACAAATAAGCAATCCTGTTAGGTAAGTTCAACAAAACAGGGTGGATAAAAATCAATATTTTTTTCAAATAAAAATTTAAAAAAATCGGGTTTTTTTTTATTTAAAAAAGATTTGTTCTATAAATTGCATTTGAGGGAAATATTTTAGCATCCGAAGGTTCTTCCATCATGTGAAAAAGCTGAGTTGTTTAACTCAGCTTTATTAATGGTGTATAAGTGTAACATTTATGATTCTGAATTTTTAACATTTATCAAAGACCAATGCTTTTCAAACTAAATCCACATCGATTCGACTTTGTATCAAACGACTCGAAAAGATTGACGATTATCTTGGGAAATTTCGTTGAATTCCTTCATAAGCTTACTACTTACTATGTTTTCCACTGTCTCCGTCGAATTTTATAGTTTGAATACAATTTTGAAGTTTTTTTTTAAATTAAAATGGTTTATTTCAGTAACAAATGAGCAATTCCTTTACTGAATAAAAATATTATCGAAATTCACTAAACACTTCTCTTGGTTCAGAGAAATTAAAAGATCAAACAAATAGAATAAATTCTAACTCATAACTTTTGGAAACGTTGAGCGTCGAAATTTAAGCAAAAAACATGAAAAATCAGATGATTTTATAAAAAAAGAAAAACAAAATTGACGTCAGTCGGTGTGGGAATCGGGTTATTTGATTGAAATCCCAACTTGCCAAATTTTGAATTAAAATGAGTAATACGTGGACATTATCCAAACCCCTACTCTACCCTTGTCTACGCGGACAAGCATACGGCATCTTCGTCTATCACAACATGCGGAATATCCACGAGGAGCAAGAATAAAATCAATTCTAAATTCTCGAGGGAATTAATAAGCCTTGGATGCTTGAAAACGTGGAAAAAAACATTCCATATTCACTAAATTTCAGGTATTTTATTCATTGGGAAACTTTGATTTAAATCACTAATAAAAATCAATTGATTAAAATCCTGATCACTTTGAATTAAATCAAATCCATTCTCAACAAAGCATAATTTTTCAACTGTTGATTGCTAAAATAAATATGTAGATGCATTGATTATTTCACAATGCACGATAAAATGCTTCTCTATAAGGCATTTCCCCACTTGTCAGACGAACAGCTGATTTCTCATGTTTACATTTTCTCGGCATATCGTGGTAGGGTAAACATAACAACAACATTACGTATGTTCAATGACCAGATAGTAACGTTCATAAATTGGAAATGCAATTCTAGTGGTTTTGCAAGCGCACCTTGGTGAGGAGCATATAAATTCTTTATTTAATGATTTGTAAATTCATAACAAGTTGAGACATAAAGGTTTATTGATGCTTTTAATTAAAGAAGTTTTTAAAAGAAAGCATTGAACAGTGGTTATCATCAAAGATCAAAATGGCGACCAGTTGGTGTTTACATTTTTCAAAACAAAAACAAAAAGCTACCCTACCACAATCTGTCTCAGGAAATACTCTATTCTGATATTAGATCAACCATATCTCACGCTTAAGCCTAGTCCACACTAGGAGACGGTTCGTCTCGAGACGGTCTCAGCGTCTCCCATTTTCTTCGGGAGACACTGAGACCGTCTCAGGTTTCCAACAACAACAACAGACAACAAAGTTCGTCTCATAACAAAAATCGCAGTTCATGTTGCCTAGTGTGGACTAGGCTTTAGAAAAAAATAAATAGTTGCTTGGATTCATGGCTAAACTGACGTGTATTTTAACAAAAGTTGCCATATGTTTTTCTCTGTTTGAGACTTCTTTTATTAGGTTGTTAGTAGTCTATGCCCATTTCAGGGTGGCCAGCGAACCGGGAAAACCGAGAATTTGAAATAGGACCCGGAAAACCGGGAAAAACCTGGAATTTCAAATCAAAACCGGGAAAATTATCAATGGATTTTGTTTCCCCATATAAAAACATATTAATTCCTTAAATTTCTTCTTTTCATAATGACGTGACTTTTCACAGAAACTCTACAATCTATAGTCACTTATTTCAGGATTGTTCGCCATTCGGAAAGAGCGGGGAATTGTCGGGATTTTATATTCATGATAGATTTTTGAACTCAGCGTATACATTTGTCGAGCAAAGAAACATCGTAGAATCACGCATATTGAGCACTTCAGTGAATAAAAAATGTTTTTAAATTAAAAAAACATTTCACAACTGTGAAGTTTTAATACATTAAGTCTTGATAGCTAACATTTGAAGCGTTAATTAATTTAAAATTTTGTATCGGTTGTGCACTTTCTTTCTTTGCGAATATCTTGAACAAAATATTCCTTCAAAATCTGCATTGAGAAAAAATCTACAAAATTTCTATTCTATTCGATTGAATCCACGCCTTGAGAACTAGAATTTAATCTTTACATCTGTATGATAATTGGAATTATCATACACTCGTCCAGAATTGATGATGTTCGAATCTGCATCAGGAGCTCATTTTTTTTAGAAAACACGTTATGCTGAAACGAAACTTGAAAAAACAAGCAAAAATTTAACAAACCCATCTAAACTGTGGGAGTTAAGAGTCCCACTGAAATATCGAATAAATTTGATGCAAAAATTTGAATGTTAATGGAACTTTTTTTTTGAATTTAACAATGAAATTTTATTTCCAATTGAGTTTACAATATCTTTATTAAAGAAACAAAATTAATCATAACTATACTTCAAATTTTCATTGTGTATTGTATGTGTTTGTGTTCGTTTAAAAAAAAATCAAATTGAAATATCGAATAAAAACATGCATTTTCGAGATAAGATTGAAAATCCAGGCTTAAAATTTAGATAAATTTAACAAAATCTAAGCAAAAGATTCAAGCATCTAGAGTTTAGCGTATTCTAATCTTTTTAAATGTCAAACATTTTTCATTTTCCAATATGAGACGGTTCTCAAATAAAATTTCTGGCTTATCATGAATAAGGTTCATCGGAATAAGTTTTAAGAACTTCAGAAGTATAATATCTTAATATTAATCAGAAGATTTCAATAATAAAATTCAGTATTTCAACTTGAAATTTTAAAAGTATTATGTACATTGCATACATCAAAACTATAATTTATCTCATGCAAATAATAAAAATGAAGCATTTTCCCTTATAAGCGAAGATGGTGTGAATGACTGAAAAAAGGTAACAATTTTCGGTTTAGGTAAGGACAATTGGAATTATTTTCTTACCGTGTTTCAATGACTGTAATTTGAATAACCTTTGAGTTTTAAGATTAAAAATTAGGTGATTTCTCAAACTTTTACGTTCAACTTGCATAAACAAATATTAATTTTTGATCAGAAACCTGATGAACATATTTATTTGCGCATTTTGAAACAGGGAAAACCATGAAATCTTAAACTGGAAAACCGGAAAAAAACCGGGAATTTGAAAATGGAAACTCGCTGGCCACCCTGCCATTTAAACTAAATTAATCTTCTGTTTTTATTCAAAAAACAATTTCTTAACATATTTTGAAATATTGGGGCCTGTTATACGGGTCGACTTGCGAAATTTGATTTCGTCATTCTGACTCCGAATTCCGATTCTGGAACCGATTCTGATAAGGAATGTTAGTTCTGATCAGCTCTGAAGAACGATCGAAGCTTATCGGAGCTTATATTTCTAGCCTGTAGGAGTTATCAAGTCAGCACGGCGAGGTGAAATTTGACAAGTCACGTCACGTGACTCGCAGTATAACGTCCATCATCTTTCTAATTTTGTATTCTGATTAACTTTGTTTAAGATTTCGTTTATAATAGGGTTACCATATCCTGCAACGCCAAAAAGAGTACATTTAGAAAAAAAAATTCAAAATTGAAAAGATGAACGCCATTTATTAAAAAAAACGTGATGTTTTAAGCCAATTCAATAACGCCAAGCTGTTACAAGATATGCGACTTACATGACAAATGCTCAGTATTTTAAGTTGGATTATTCAAAGATTTCGATTTTATGCTGCGAAAGTACACCAAAGTTGATAAAAACTGCATTTTAAAAAAAAAATCTATAGAGGTGTATTTTTTTCATTCTTTAAAAACATCATTGCTGATTCGTGTGCAATTGTGCACAATGCTTTTAAGCTAGTTGTTGTTTGAATATTGCCTACTGTCCAGGAGTTCATTGCATACTCAAAGGCGCTAATTAAGAACTTTTTTTCTCGGGATTTTCATCCTGAAGGATGATTCATCTCAAAATTTAGAACGAAAAATCCCGTTTGAAATTGTTAATGTAATCGTGATCCCTTCCGTAGGTTTCTATCCTTTGAAATATTCAACAAAAAAACAAATTTGAAATGTTATGCATCGAATGCATAAAAAGTTGGATCTCTTGAATTTATAAGAATATCTATGTATAATCTTCATGTATCGGAAAAAAATAGTTGATAAGAGAAAATTTTATTTAATTCTTTTCGCCAAAAAAAGAGTACATTTCGCAAAATTTGACAAAAAGAAGAGTACGCTCATTTCCCGATCGAAAAAGAGTACATGTACTCTTAAAAGAGTACGTATGGTATCCCTAGTTTATAATGCTAAACAGTTAAAATTAATCAAAAATTGTAAATTTATTTTGATGTTTTCTCCCTGCTTTCTTAATCGGTGTCGTCCGGAGAAGTCTCCAAGAAGTTCAGAGAGAGAGAGAGGAAGCAAAAAATTTATATATAAAAAAAGCCGTATGTTCTGCGCGGCTGCGGACCGATCCCGATCGAGCCTCCGCGCTCGAAGCTATGTTGTCGTTTTACTCACATAAAAGGCACAAAAGGAAATATAAATTCTTTCCGAGTTATTGACCTGTTTGTTTGGAATAGTTTTCATTCGGGGACCAGAAGCGACCAGCTGCGGCGCACCCGGGAATTACAGACGACCGGGGACAGGATGCCTGTGGGCCTCGGGGGGAGGGAAAGAAGCAGGGCAAAACGGAACGGCGGAAGATATCAATGACCCATGAGCAAGTTGGGTTCTGCTTCTTCTTGAGGGCTTGACAACGACACGAAGAACGATCGAGAGAGAAGGAAAAATAAAAAAAAAGGTGACGAAGGTGGAAGAAAATAAAGTTGGTGCATTGTCCTACACAACCTACTTGCAGAAGGAATTAAAACCCCGAAAGAAAAGATACTCAATAACAACAACAACACAAATAAACCGTGGGGGAAAAGCGAATGAAATATATGTTGACGATTTATTACGATCCGGCCGAGTGGTCGGTGTGGGAATGGATCGCTGTTCTTCTTAGTTAGTCTTAAGTCCCAGTGCCCCGATACCCGGCCAAGTCAAGTCGAGTTGAGTTGGCTTCCCGCGCGACTTGACTTGACTCGACTCGGAAATGATAGATGGCGCGGTTGGATGGTTTCGGTCGTTGGACTCCTCCTGGCTGCCGGGGAAAATATGTATGGAATGCAGCAACCGCACCACCACCCGAGCTAGAGAATAAATAGTTTGTGTTGCCATTGATTATGTTAGCATAGCATTAGAGGTACCTACTACTTAGAATTTTCCGGTCGCCGGTAAGCCGTTCAAGACGACGACGACGACGGCGCCAAAGAACAACCCGACGTCCGGCGTTTGGATTGAAACATTCCAGAGAGGATTTGTTACCTTGTTGAAGTACAGTAGTGTTGTTCTGGTACCAAAGATGTATAAATTCCATATGAAAAATCCAAATAAAATACAATCGCAAGCATAGAGGGAATCCACCTCAAGCTAACTTTTCTTCCATATCCGGACGTATTTATCTGGCCCTGTAATCTGTTAAAATGAAAGATTCAACGCAGGTATCAGTGGTGGAATAGAGTTATCTTTACTCACATTTGGTTGTCAAGTCTTTAAATAACTACCCATTACATTGGCGATAGTTATTTGTCACTTTTCACTTCTCACATTCCTCAAACTAACCGGAAAAGTACTCATTTCTCAATGGGTAAAATGATACTTCTAACCAGAAAATCTGGCAACCCTGTTGTGTTACCACGAACCTAGTTTGAGTAGTCTTGCTTAACCGTGTGGTGATGTAAACATTCGTACTGTCATCATCATCACCATCTTTTTGTTCTCAGCTATCATCATTTGCAAATTGGACATAGCAATAGGAACCAAAAGAAACAATGTTTTGGTTCTGCTCGTGGCAACAGTAATCTTCTACTGTTGTTACCGGAGCCGATCATTTTTCTGCCGGAGGAGGCGATAGGAAACCGTAAGTTTCAACAAATACCAATACTGGAAAAGGTTCGTACTTCTTTTTTCGGTCATGCTTTTCAATCAAGCAGTTTTCAACCCGACGTTTCGAACGCTTTTGGTGTTCTTTTTCCAAGGAACAGACATATAGGTATTTCCTTGGAAAAGTTCATCAATATTTTTCTAGGCTTCAACGAATGACGGTGACAGAAGAACTATCAAAATAAACCCTCGTTCTCCATCTAACCCAGGTGAAGAACACATGGCAAAGCGATGCAACTGGCAAGACAAGTGAAGACATTTGTTTTGAGTTAGATGTTCGCTTTCCGTTCCAATAGGATGAAAATTCCTGTGAAAAAATTATGATTTCGCTTGAAAGTTTGAATTAATGCCGTTTAATGACGGGAAACTGTCCTCGACAGGACTCAACTGCATAAGCATATTTATTGAAATTTGAGGTATAACAAAACAAATTCAGTTACTTACAAATAGTTCCCTTTCCTAACTCGTCTGTACTCGAGTGCTACGTTCCGGCGTTCCAGATATACATTGCCTAGCATCTGATCAGATGTTTAGATTAACAAATATTCCAATTGTATAATTGGTTATAGAAACCGGAATGTTCAACAAGAATGCGCTACGCCAACCTCAAGCAACAAATCGCTAGAATCTGGAAAACAATTCAATTAGTATTGAAGGCGACTTTATTTATAGCTTCAACTTACTTGGAGAAATCAGAAACCTTATATTATCCACCATAAATTCGAGAAAAGCAAAAGCACTTAGAACTTCAAACGTTTACAAAACACTTTGCGACGAGATCCAGAAATACAATAAAAATACCGTTATTTTTCCATCTGACGTTTACCGCTTTTTTCCTACACGCTCAAAATGGAAACCCAATCTGTGGGTTATAATCCCACGCAACAGTCGCAATGCACGTTTTAGCACATTTTTGGCATTGAGTTAGCCCCAATCGGCAACTTCCATGCAACCTCTTTTTTGGGTGTATGTTCAAAAACTTCTGGCACGAGTTTTAACATCGTGATTTAGCCAATTAAATGCTGTGAATCCGATTACTTTTACCACATCACTGGCATGGCATGACTTTTGAATTCAACTGCGTAAATTATTATTTCCGGGAACAGATGAGATGAAAATTGATGTTGAAAACCATGAGATAAAAATTTACCTTTGCTTTCGGTAGGAGTTGAACTCACATCTATCACCTTTCCGGGGCCCATGTATCAAAATTCTACTACAGGAGACAACCTTACCTATGGAAGTTATAATGGACGAGTTTCGATGTCTATCATAAGGTTTTGTTGGCGTAATCGAACATATTACGGTAGTTTTTGATCATGATTTCTGCTGCAATATTTGATTGATTCAAATGCCTACGATCTTAATTATTATCATCTCATGAACCAGAATATCCTACTCGGTCGTTTAATAAGCTCAACTCATTTGCAATATCACTTCCTCCGGTTTCATTTAACGATAAATTAGCTGTAGATTTGGCATTGTCTTGTCTTGTCGCAAGGATGGTCAAAAGCAACAAGATCTAGTTTCCCACCATTCTCAACGGTTGGTGGTTCGTTTGCCATTTTTCTCTCACAAACATTTTCCAGTTAAGGCAAATTGAAATTAAATAAGACATTTTAATGCTATCATTTTTCCTCCTCCTACTGCCAACTCCTCTCCATTCAAACACAGAAATTCCTACCTCGCAAAGATAAACTCAACGGGACACCAAGAAGAGAATGGTTCCCGGATTTTGTCCCCATCGCATAAGATATGAGTGAGTGAGTAGTAAATCCACACAGAGCCATTAGGCAGCAGGTTCTGCCAGCAGCAACTTCCATTCCCTCGGAACGGAACGGAACGGGCTCGTGTTTCTTCTTCATTAAGCCACAAACAAAAGTCAGTGAACTGTCCCTGGAGATGCCTTAATCCGGCTACCTTTCCCCAGTCGATCTGTCGCTGGGCCGCCCCTCTCAGTTGGCTGTCTTCAGAAGACATTTAATTCTGCTAATAATGCGGAGGAGTGCTGATTAAAAATGTGTCCCCTTCTTTTTCCCGGTTATAGGCCTCCTCATGCATATTACTATGGCAAAAACTAGCTCATAAATTGAGCCGGCTCGACGAAACCCGTTCGTTGCTTTGGGGGGAGGCAGTTTAATTAAGCCGAAATAGCAACGAACGTTTCATCTCATCAACCCACAACCACAACAGGATTTAGTGTGAACATTGTTTTGCTAACTGTTCTTTTCGAGCTTTGAAATTCAAATTAACGAAATCGGCTTAATCAGAGGTCTCTTCTGGAAGTCTCCGCGCTTAATTTTGGAACACTTACTGTGATAAATATGTAATATCAACTAACGGTTCACTGTTAATTGCAAAATGAGGTGTAGGATTCAAGATTAAAATGGGGAAAAAAATCCAAATCATTTTTTTCTGGAAAGTTGTAAGTTTCCTATAACTGTAATTCTGTTATTTTACGAAAAAGGGTGTTTGAATATTTTTATATTTCGCTTGATTGGGCTTAATTGTTATTTTTTAAACATTTCGGAGCAAATACGACAGCATAACTGAAATTTTATAAATTTAATAATAAAACTCTTTTTTACAAAATTGAACATAACACTTTCGGTTACTCAAAAATACTTAATTTGTATAAATAATTTGGTCTAGATAGTTTTGGTAATAGAATGTCGTAATTTCAATGTTTTTCGGCTAAGAATTTTTTTCGGTCTGATTCTTGATGTGAGCAACAACAACAACAACATACAGGAGGATCGGAGTAAGCTTTGGATTGGAAAGACGTGAAAAAAATTTGAGCTCGTGTCAAAATAATAGATTGTCTAAATTATCATTTTCGATATGAAATTGAATGTAAAGTGCAGTGTGGTACAGTTGTAAGTGAGAGCAGTCTTGTAGTTGGATGTTCAAGACCAAGAACCTGTTATCTTCAATACGGCCAATTTCCCGGAGGAATTTTCATTGAAAATAATGGATGCCCTCAGTTAAGTTCTCTTTAATTTTCAATTTCTTCCTAGTAGTAGTTTTTTTATAAGTTACCAGAAAATCGACACAAACAGGTTGCCAGAAAATCGACATCAGATTGTGGCAAAAAACAAAAAAAAAAATGGAAAGGATAAGTGAGCAACTTTTACTGAGTTTTACATCGTTTGATAGGCAATCACGTTATCAGTTCCATCTGGAGTGATTTGCATTCTAATCATGTTATTTCAATGATGCTCCTGATGGAATCTTTTTCCAAATAATTTAATATTAATAGATTCAAGCATTCGACGTTCGTGTGTTCTAACAAATTTGAAATCGGGAAATGCTGAAGTTCCAACTTTTTGAGATCATAAATCTTGCAGTAATAAAAATGTGCAGTATAAAAATGTGTAGAAAAAAAGTAAAAATTGAAAATATGAGAGAAGTTACATAAAAGAACCGGCTCACCGGGAATTCTAAACAAACTGCCAATTTTAGATGTTTGGAGGAATCCACCAGTATGAATGCTTGCATCTTGAGGGGGAATTTTCTGTTCAAATGTCCCGAACATTTCCGTCGCTAGATTTCTTCCAGTTCACCCAATTTTCCGGATTTTGAAATTTGTTTCAACCAAAGCTGCAAATTATCAGTGTCAGACAGCCAATGTCAGCCGACTTTGATACTGCTTTGCATGTCTATGTCATACGGTACTGATTTTTGGTCAGCGACATGTGCTTACAATGTCATGATCAAGTTGAATGAACGACATCATGCTTGGTACGATTTTTTTCTTCTTACGGCCAACAGCTACATTTTTTCAACTGTTGCGCAACTTAAAACGTAAAATCCCTCCCATAACAGCCAAAAAATGAAATAGAAAGATGATCGTATGTGTGGTGCGAGTGGAGTGCAAAAATGTCATTCAATATTGACATTGCTGCCTGACCGACATTGTAGCTTGGTCATTCAGCTCGTAGATGACTTTGATATTTTTTTGATAACATTGACTACTAGACGTTGCACTATGGGGTTTGAGGCGACAAAAAGTCAAAAACTGAACTTTATCGGATCGCTTTTTTATTTTTACTAGATAATAACCTAATATTTTTTTCTTAAATTCAAAGTACACTATATGAAAGCTTATATTAAAAGCTATCATTTGAACCATTCCAAATTTTTACACACTAAATTGATCTATGATAAAATTGAGTAAATAATTATTTTTTTCAAAAGTAAAAAACTTTAAAGCCTTGCCACAAAAAAACCCCGCATTTCCCCATACTCTTTTCACTATCAAGATCTATTTTAAAGTCCTAAAAATACAATGAAAGAGATTCCAGGCACCTTAAAGCACTGTTTTTTGAGTTATAGTCAAATAAAGCTAAAAATATCATGCAAATGGGTAATTTTTACCCATTAATGAGTAAAAATTCAACAAAGTTGATGTTGGTTTGTCAAAAAAAAAATTTGTATTATTGATCAATCATTTCACACATTTTACTCTTGAGTTTCATGAAATTTCTTGATGTTATTTATCATATAATGATCAATTAGTTCAAAACCCGGTTTTCAAAAGAAATAAAAAGTAGGGTCAAAAATAACACCAAGCATCGTACTTTAAAAGTTATTTGAGCAAAATTCTTGTTAGAATTTATTTTAAGTTAGTAAAAATAGTAATTTTCATACAAAATTTTCAAAAATATCAAAATAGTCCAAAACACCTAATCATACTTTTTGCCGCCTCATTGTATGGAACTGCCCCATAGTGCGTTGGTCGAGTCAAACGAAATTGACTGAAATTTGTCAGCCTTGGTTTCAACTTTTGATGACAGCAAAAACACGTCCTCTTCTCTCGGCCACAGCCTACCAAGTCTGCTGTTGCACCCGTTTATAATCTTAGATGGTGTATTTTGTTGACCTGAACCTTAATCAGTAATCACCTTTTCCATCACTCACATTTATATTCGAAAAATAATGATGGTGGTGCCTTAGATTTTCATTTCTAGACTCCCTGCGAAAGCTGAAAGCCGTATTCTTCTAGGGCAGTGGTCGGCAACCTTTTGGGTCAGAGGAGCTGAAAATTACAATTTTTCAATATTTTATTGTTCGAAAGAGCCACATTTGTCTATTTAAAACTTCTAAATTTTTCTATTTCCAATTTCAATGAAAAATTAGATAACAGAAGGTTTTCATACTTTGTCTCCAGCAGCTCTAGTTTGGAAAACCAAGGGTTGATTCATCAGAGAACTTTAAAAATTCCATAAATTTTTTTTCTGCAATACTGTAAAATGTTATTCTGTTTTTTCTAAATGAAGCTTCCAAATCAAGAATCTGCATGCTCTAAATCATAATTGACTTTTCTCTCTGTTGTTTGCCTTCATCCAATTTAAAATGAAAATTTGATGAAATTTGTGAGCTTAAAACAATTTTTTTTATATTTGTAAGCACCTATCATAACTTACTGTGGTCATCCACATGGTTGTTGAAAAGATTAGAATATTAAATATAAGGGACTCAGAAATGTTTTGTGACATTTGTGAGAGTTTGATTCTGAAACCAAAATATTTAGAAAAACATTTTGAAAAAAAGTTGTAGATGAATTCCTTCAACAAAATACATTTTACAATTCTGTTATGTAAGTAAGTAAGTAGTATTTCTGTTATGTGATTTGTTTAAGAAAACTCATATGAACGTAAGCTTTTCTTCGTAAAATTCTTCGGAAACTGATATATAAAAAACCAAAAAAAAAAAAATTGTATATACCTTTAACCTTTATATACTTGAACTGAAATTCTCAACTTTTGTTTTTTTCTTCTAAAGTTCTTCACATTAAGATTGCTACGAAAAAGTCTTTCAATTTTCAGAAACGAATTTATAAACCCCCACTCCAAACCTTCAAAGATTGGACTCAAATGAGTTTCAATCTTTTCTGGGAAAATCCAAAAAGAGTCTCAAAAATTCCTAAAAGAGAAAATCTCGTAACAATCTTTGACAAATTTAAGATAGTCTCTAAATTGTCCTTTAGAGTCTCCAAAGAGTTTGAAAATAGCTTTATAACAAGCTCAAAAGTGTCAAATAAAGTCGAAAAAAATGAAAAGAGTCTCAAAAAGAGCTCCAGAGAGCCTCGCAATTCCCTTAGAGAATCTCAACAGGTCCTAAAAAAGTTTTAGATCAATTTAAAACCGTTCTCAGACCAATCTCACGAGCCCTGGAAAAGCCCTCAATAAGTTTGAAAAAAAGGAAGGTAAAAAAAAGTCTCATAAATTCCTAAAAGACTCAAAAATTCCTAAAAGAGTATCAGAACATTCGTAAAAGTGTCTTTCTAAAATACCCTTTAAGGTGTCTCAAGAGTCCTGAAAGAACTGTAAAACAATCAGAAGAGTTTTAGAAAAGCCACAAAACAGTCAGAAAAATCTCGATACAATCTTTGAAAAATTTAAGAGAGTATCTAAATTGTCCTTCAGAGTCTCCAAAGAGTCTGGCTTCATAACAAGCTCAAAAGTGTCAAATAAAGTGCTCCAGAGAGCCTCAAAATTCTTTCAGAGAGTTTCAACAGGCCCTAAAAAAGTTTAAGATTTCACGAGTCCTGAAAAAGCCCTCAATGAGTTTGAAGAAAGGAAAGTTCAAAAAAGTCTCAAAAATTCCTAAAAGACTCAAAAATTCCTTAAAGAGTCTCAAAACAGTCGTAAAAGTGTCTCCAAAATACCTTAAAGTGCCTCAAGAGTCCTGAAAGAATTGTGAAAGAGTCTCAGAAGAGTTTTAAAACAACCTCAAAGCAGTCAGAAAAATCTCGAAACAATCTTTGAAAAATTTAAGAGAGTCTCTAAATTGTCCTTTAGAGTCTCCTCACCAATTAGTGGGATAAATTATCTCACCATGACGAAACTTGCATATGTACCAAATTTCTTGAACATCTAATGAAAATTGTATGTGTTATTTCGTTTTTCCTATTAATTTTATATGGGAGCCCCCCCATCCTAAAAGCGAGATGAGTCATTCTGTACTATAAATTCATTAATTAGAAATATAAGCTGTGGAACGGGGGTACGTTTTTTGGCATTGAAAAACAATCAATTCAACTGACATCACTACTGTTCCCGGGCGATGTACTGCTTGAAAAGTAGTCATGCAAAACCGCGCTAGGGACCAGCAGTGATGTCAATTGAATTGATTGTTTATCATTGCAAAAAGACATAGTCCCATTCAGCGGTCAATAACTTTGTTGCCTTATAACATACGAAGTTACGGTCTTGGACAAAGTTATTCAGAGAAAAATGTCCTACATAGAATTTATAATTGGCACATTAAACATTACCAAGCTCGGTTCTTCGGAAGAAACAAAAATGATGTTGATTTTTCAGAACAAAATATTCAATTTTCCTATACATACGTTAAAAGTTCAAATTTACTCATGTAAACTTTACTTGAAAACTGTGATAAAAAACATGGATTAGTTTGGAACTAAAACGGGGCTTTTTAGACCCCAGGGTATGAGAAATTCAAAAATGACCCCAAATCGACTCAGTCTTTTGAGTTTGCATGCTGATTTACATAATTCACATACATTTTTTAAATATTAAGTAAGGGGGAAAGGAAAATATTGTTAGTGGAACCCAAAAAAGGCGAAATACAGTGTTTTGTAAAGTTGTAGGAAGGAATAGTAGAACTTCGCTTTTTTTTTTGTTAAATCTAACGAAAAAAAGTCTTAATTATTTGGAGCTCTTTCATGGACTTTTAAAACTACGTAATATCGTGCTGCGTCAGACTTTTTGGCAGAGTCGTTCGAAGCGATACCTCTCGACGAAAAAAAAAAACTTCGATTGAATCAGACCTTTCGACGCTTATCATTTTTACAAATACAAGTTGATTTCAATGATAGAAAACAGTGCAAATACTTTATTGGCAAAGGTTGTACCAACGAAAAAGCAAAATCAGTTTCACAGTGATTACTGTGCCGCCGGGAGAATAATTAGACCCCGTTTATTCATTAATAACGGCAACCTGAGCTATATTTAAGTCGGCTGCCTGGCAAATGTGTGTGAAGGTGATCGAACAGGTTTAAGATTCGACCCGTTTCCTTCCTCGTCCCAAAGTCCGAAGTAAGGGCGGGGGGCTTGCTGACTGACTGTTGCAGGGCTAGTCGGTGGATTTATTAGAAAACCAATTGGGTGGCTGGCTGGTACGGTGACCCATATTTTCTCCAATGAACTGGAACGAGCCCCGAACACCCACCGGCAGTCTGGTTAACAAGTGCGATTTTCTTATGAATTACCAAACAATCTTGGCAACTCATTATGCAAGGTGATGAAAAATCGTAGAAAACCTATCTATGAGTGTGAAAATTCCCTTCATTTGGTGAACATAAAATGATGTTCTACAAAGTTAATAATTCAGTTTCAAAGAGCTTTTTAAAGAACACATGGCGACCGTGAAAAAACTACCATCAAAATTTAAGTTCTTCCACGGTTACTCATGGACAATTCGGATGGATGAGCATATCGAAACCGCAGCAATGCGACTGACAGCTGACAAATTTATTTTACCAGTAGCAGCAGGACCAGGTGACGAATTCTGCTGCCGGCGACGACCTCAATGCCGGGGTGTGCCGCAAAATTCCGCGCACGAACCGAGTGCAATGGCGCGTTTCCAGCAAAATTATGATTGGTCATCATGAAGCATTCACTATGATGTACCAGTAGAGGCAGCAAACATTGATGGTAGATTGCCGCCGGGAGGTTCCAACTCGCACTGACCCATCCATCCATTGAAAACGGCAAAACAACAGCCATAGCATGGCATGGCGGCTGTTTGATTCGATTCAAGAGAAGTTGAAGAACGAAAAAAAAAAACAAGCGATGCTGTGGTATGCCAAGGTCGCCAGCTAATATATTTTGGCTGACGTGAGCATTTCGGGCGGGCGCGCTCCATGATGATGACCGTTAAGCGTAAGTTGAAGATGGATGAGTCTTTCGTACACACGCACGCATATATGGAACGAATTTTCATTAATCTTTATTTTTATTCGAAAAGTAAAGGCTTTTCGGTTGATCGATCTTTTTTTTTTTGAGATTTATTCAGATGAGGTTTGTTTACATTCTGCTTTTGGTAAAAATGTAAATAAAGCTGGTCAGTATACCAATCGTTATGAAAGACTTAGTAATTAGCAGTTTCCGCAGATCCTTAGCCTAGTACTAGACATTAAATTTTTCAATCTTTTCTACTTGTTTATCTCGGCGAAATGCAGGCGAGACTTGTCAACGAGAAGATTCTGGTTGGAAACCTGCCAGGCTGAAGAGTTCGTTTTGCTGACCATTACGAAATTTTTCGAAACATCTTTCCACTAGCAGTCCAAATATTTTGCGCACGATTTGACCACTGTATTTTGTTTATTTTGTCGGTGGGCAGCTTTTCTACCTTGTAGAAATAAAGTCATGCCTATTTATAAGTCAATTAGATGAATGAGTCAGAGAAATTTGATTTTTGTTATCACCTTCTTTATTCATATTTTTTGATTGAGCTTGAAAACCCCTCTCATATTCATCTCACTTCATGGAAACAATAATCTTCACTTTGATTCAATCTTTGACTCACTATCGGGTCCTGTAGGACTCCTTGAACGATTTATCATATGAACTTTAGTTGAATAGTTGATTTCCAGCTGGTTTTGGGTCTCTCACTGGGACTTTTCTGGATTTTTCTCGATCCTGCCCAAAAAATTTTGCCAATGAACTTCAGTATTGGACGCTATCTCAAAAATCACTTAACAGATTGCCACCAAATTTTAAACACGTACACATTACATTACTAGGTAATTAATCTTCCGATATTGTTTAACAATTGTTCGTGTTATGGCGGATTACACGTTTAGTTTGTATAGGAGCCCCTTTTTTAAAGGCGGAATATGCGATTAAACCCGCATATGCACCAAATTTCATAAATATCACATAAAAGTTGTTTGACTTCTGTCAGTTTTTCTATGAATTTTGTATGGAAACCCCTGGTTTAAAAGTTTGAGGAGTCATTCTGCATAATCAATTATCTTTTTTTTGTCAAATCAAGCTCCGACCAAAAAACCCTCGGATTCTAAATTTCAACTCATTTAGAATACGCATCTTCTTCTTTTTCTTCTTCTTACATCAACATGGCCAAAACATGTAGGCATCCTGGAAAATGGAAGACTTGCGAAATCTACATGAGCCTTTTACGAGAACAAAAATTTTAATGGAAACACACTGATCGATTGATGCACAATCACATGATCATCAATATCCCTCCAACCGAAACTTAACTTATTTGATTTCAAGTAAGAAAATCACGACGACCGGAAATGGATTTCCTTTTTCTATAACCAACGATTTATTTTCTTCACGCCCGATTCGCCAAGCACAACAGATCAAATTTAGAAATGAAAAGCATCTATTTCAATTATTTGGATGCATTTCAAGCACTTGTAATATGTATGTATCTTTCTAAACAGAAATTTCCAAAACACCTAAAATTCACCAAAATTGATATTCGCGAAAATACAAACGAGAAAACGCGACGTTGGAAAAAAACACGACCGTTCTCGAGCACGGCTTGCTGCGATCCCCTCAACTCATTCCGAATACGCATCGATATAAAAGAAGAAAAGGTCATACGTTACAATACAATAAATCATCTTGTAATGCCAAATCCGGCACGTGTCCCAAATTTCCTGCACATCTCTTCAAAATTGTATGGTTTTGTTGTTTTTAATAAATGTGTAAAGGACTTCCGGTTTCAAAAGCGTTGGGAGACATTCTGCATAATGAATCCACTTCTTGTACCAAAGGCGTGTTTGTAAACCCATTTTTTATGAAAATTGTCCAAAATATTTTCGAGCTTTGTCCCATTTAATGATGATTTTGCATTGGAGCCCTCCTTCTTAAAAAAGTGAGAACCTTGAAATTATTATACAAACCATTTCTGGCCCAAAAAACCTTTGGATACCAAATTTTACTTCATCCCTGCCGCTCGTTTACACGTAATGGTGTTACAAAGGAAACGCCTCCATTTTTTATAAAAAGATTTACAGATTATGTTATTTTTCCCGGTCTTGTGCTGAAATTCTCGATTTTTTCCCGCTTTTCCGTTGCAGCAATAAAATTCCAAACTTTTTCCGACATTCCCGGTATTCCCGATTCGCTAGCAATCCTGTAATTTTCTTAGTGCCTTTATTTGGGCAATAATGAGCAGTTCTTACTCGGCACGAATCAACCTAAACATACTCTACTTACTTGAAAATTTGAACTCAATTTGCCATCAAATTAAGATAAACCTGAAGAAGCCAAAAGAAGCACCATCTCCTTCACCAAAGGTGTACAAACGCCCACAAATCAGAATCCACTCCAATAAAGGCATTCCTTGGAGGTGGAATTATCGGCATAAGATTCTATGCCGGACTGGCACTAACAAGCTTTCTCTTCGCTGGCATTGTCCTCCCAGCGCAACCGCATTGCACATATCTGAAAAAAAAACCCAAATAAAACATATCCCATCACAAGGCAAAGCATCCCATTTCCGTTCCCATCTCATTCCCATCAAAGACAAAGGAGCATGAAAAAAACCACCAGTGACTCAGTTGGTACACCGGCTAAGTTATTGGACTGGCAAGTCGGAATAAGAATTTTGCGTTGGGCTCTATTCTCAATTCTTTTATTCTTTTTTTTAAATTTTGCGATAAATTATCCTATAGGAATAAAATCCCATTTTTTTCTTGTTTTGCTTGAATGTAGTGGTCACATCATTTTGCTTGAGAACTCGGGTCTTTACGCCAATCATATCATCTTTAGTACAGTACACTTTTCAGTGCATTTTTGGCATAGAGTTTACGCCGAGTGGCATTGAAACTTTTGCAACCCCTTCTTTGGGTGTAGAAATTTGAAAATTGTACCAAATGGTACGAAATGTTGAAAGGTTTACTAACGGTTTATGTTGATTTCCAATGTAATAAAGGCAAATAAAATGCACGGAAGTTTTTGACCTTATTTAACAGAGTTTGAAAAACCAGTTTTTCATGAAGCCTTGCACTTGCAACGTCTGATAACAGTTTTCAATGAGTTGGCTTTGCCCAGCAAACATTTTTGTAGCTATATTCTTATGCTGTTTTGATATACATTCCATATACATTATAGACATATCGTATAAAAGTTAAAAAAACAGCATTTACTTACCACATAAGTTTCTTTTCTTTCTTAAGCGATGAAATCTAGGTGCAAGAGTGCGTAATATTTTGCGCTCATAGCCTTCAAATCTTTGCCAGCGAAAATATTTTCCAGTTCTCTCATTGGTCAATATTACTCAATTTCCATCTGATTTTTAGCCATCTGGATGCACTGCTGGTTGCAGAGAGTACATGGCGATAGTTTTCTCACTTGAAACCCGGGCGTGAGCAAAATAATTTCAAAATTTACAAACATGGCGGACTTTCTATCATATCCGATTTAAACAGATCAACAGACAACATTTTATACGATCTTTTCACTATGCAGTTAGAATTGCGATTCGCAACACTATTGTTAACGACTTAAGTTAGAATTTCCGATACGGTTTCATGTTTGCTGGGTATTTTATAACGCAGATATAAATATCACGGTTGCAGTTTGTTAGACATCTTAAATAGTACTTTTTTCTCTACGAAAGATACACCCAAAGAAGAGGTGGCAGAATCTTAATACCGACCAATGAGTGCTAACTCTATTCCTAAAATGAGATGAAACGTGCAATACATGAAATCGTATAAAAAATGATAACTTAAATCGTTTACAATGGTGTTGCGAATCGCAATTCCAACTGTATAGAAAAAAAAATCGTATAAAATGTCGTCTGAAGTCAGTTTAAATCGAATATGATAGAAAATCCGCCATTTTTGTAAATTTTGAAATGATTTTGCTCCCGCGTGGGCTTCAAGTGGGAAAATCATCGTCATGTTCTCTCTGCAACCAGCAGTGCATCCAGATGGCTTAAAATCTGATGAGAATTGTGTTATATTGACCAATGAGAGAACTGGAAAAATATTTTCACTGGCAACGGTTTGAAGGCTATGAGAGCAAAATCTTGCGCTGTCTTGCATTCTTCCGATGGGTACGAATAAGGTTTCGGATAACGCCCAATTGGGGCAGTTTTCGTCGCTTTAGAAGAAATGAAATTTATGTAGGGTAGGTAAATGCTGTTTTTTTTCAACTATCATACGATCATTCTATAATGTATATGGAACGTATATCAGAACAGTATTAGAATATAGCTACAAAAATGTTTGCTGGGCAAGCTTCTATTTAAATGCCGTCATCATCCTGTGTCAATTTTTCAAGTAGATCCTGATCTGTGGATGTACAATACTACTTTACTTTGTTTGTAGAGTTCTTCCTCAAACATGTCGTGTGCTGCGAAGAGTCATGCTTAGCAATAAAACTACGTCAAACCAAATTTATCAGTTGGATATCGGCAAACAACAAACTGTATGTAAACACTTACCACTTTCATCTAAGGTTTACGTGTACCTTTTGTGTGTTTCGTTGCCGGAATATGAGCAAATGGTGCCAAAAGGATTTATGACTTTTATCGACGGCACATTTCTACCGATAACTGTGAACTCGTTATCGAGAGCGTAACAAATATTTAGGGCAAATATATACCGGAACTTCGATTCATTACGCATAAAAATTCTTTGCTTAACGCTGTCATTCTTCTTGGAACCAAAACAGTCACGCATTGAATAAGTCGGCTTTTCGCTTATCTTTGAAACAGGAACTTTCAGTGAGCCTTTGGCTTTGATCTTAATACTTGTTGTTTAACACAGGCTCAATCCGAAAATTAAATGTCAAACATGCCTAATTCTGAATAGGTCTCAAAATTCCATAAAACGTCCGTCCATTTGCCCGGTGATTATCTACTATTCATATACATACACTCAACTACAGATCGAATGCCCAGTCTCTACTCCGGAGGCAAACCAATAATCGGTAATTACGGTAAGTGCCCGGCAATAACCGTAACGCTTAGTTTAGCCCTAATAAATTCCCCGCTCAATTCCCGACCATTAGGATCCGATGATGGTGGAGAAGTAGCTAGAGCCTTGATTGACTACCGACCACGGGAGTGATTATATAGGTTTAACTCTCGATACTCTTGCGGCAGGAATACTTAGTACTATCTAACCTAAAGATTGATGGTGAAGGTTGAGCCCAAAAAGAGATTTGCGTATCTTGTAGGGATTTGAAGTGTCGAGGATGCCCCCAACCTCACATTTTCTTGCATTTCGTTGCTGGTGGTACTACTACGAAAGCACACTCCGTATTACTGACGACAGTCAAGTGGCCGCCAGAAGGAATTTCTGAAAAACCCCGGAGCTCTGAGAGGACAATCCGGGGTGTATACGTGATGCAATGCATATATGCGCCGTCAAATGCCAAATGGATCTGGAGTGTACGTGCAGGTATTTTGCAGCACCTACAATTACCTCACTGCGGGCCGATCGGTAAAAATACACCTTCTCGAGACTAATCGCGGAACGAGGCTTGGGCTATTAGCGAGAGATAATGGTTTTGGCGAAATCGGTGTATATAGCTATATTGTAAATACCTTGTCCAATTGATTTCGATGGATTCCTGTATCGGTGACGATTTCTCTGTCTCTAGCTAAAAAACAGTGGCGTAGTATATGTATACTAGACCGCTGCAAAAATTGACTATTGGCTCCCATATGATTTCCGATGCTTTTTGGGTCACCAAGTATAGATTTTATGACGTTTTCGTTGATTCCTGAATTAGCGCAACGCGTTTCAATTTTGTATGGAAATTTGTATGTAGAAGAAATTTTCGCATATTAAAGCAATTAATAAGCTTATGCTTATGATACATACACAGCCAGATCTTGTCAACATCCCGGTGAGTAGTAAAAGTACATTTACTACTCATTTTTACTTGGCCGGGCCCACTGTGCAGTAATGGACACAAAGACAACTGGAACACAAGGGAGGAAGAAACGTGGACAACGTTCCCATGATTTAATAATTTTTAAGTTGGGAGCACATATGCCAGGAGCACACTACTTTTGCTCCTGGACTCCAATCCCCGATTAATCTTTCTTATGTGGGTGGGAATGGGGTTATTTTACAAAGAAGTTCAAAATCCTAGAAACCATTAATTTTGAATTTCTTTGCTCCCCATACCTTGTCTTTGACCATGGATTTAGTGTCATTGCTTGCTCTTTGAAAGAAAAAATAAAAAGGAAGAACATTCGTGCAATCTTTGGAACTTAACCCTTTCCAATAATTTCACAGTAATCATGAAATATTTTACTAGATATACACTGAGGTTTTTTTTACGCGGTATTTCGTCCCGCGTAAAAAAAATCCACGTAAAAAAAACCGCGTTAATTCGAAAATCCGCGTAAAAAAAACCGCGTTAATTCGAAAATCCGCGTAAAAAAATCTCGTTAATTCGAAAATCCACGTAAAAAACCCAAAATTCGAAAATCCACGTAAAAATCCATTTTAATTAAAAAAATCACGCAAAAAAGCACGTTACTAAAAAAACGCGTAAGAACCATGATTATTTAAAAATTTACGTACAATGATAGTTTATTTTTATGATAAAAAACAAAATCAATTAGATTAATAGAATAGTAGAGTATAGTGAGGCTTATTTGACAGTGTGGAATTCAGATCGTCTCATGTCTCATGTCTCAAGTCTCATATTCCATGTCTCAGGTCTCATGTCTTATGTCTCAGGTCCCATGTCTCATGTCTCATGTCTCATGTCTCATGACTCATGTCTCAGGTCTCATGTCTTAGGTCTCATGTCTCATGTCTCAGGTCTCATGTCTCAGGTCTCATGTCTTAGGTCTTATGTCTCATGTCTCATGTCTCAGGTCTCATGGCTCAAGTTTCGAGTCTCATGTCTCATGTCTCCTGTCTCAGATCTCGAGTCTCATATTTCAGGTCTCAAATCTCAGGTCTCATGTCTCAGGTCTCAGGTCTCAGGTCTCAAGTCTCAGGTCTCAGATCTCATGTATCACGTTCTTAGTCTCAGAGCTAAGATTTTCCCAACTACAAAAAGATTCTAAGTGTTTTCCTTTGAAAAAGTCTTAGAATATATTCTCTCAAAAACCGCGTTAATTCGAAAATCCGCGTAAAAAAACCGTGTTAATTCGAAAATCCGCGTAAAAAAAAACCGCGTTAATTCGAAAATCCGCGTAAAAAAAGCCGCGTAAAAAAACCGTGTAAAAAAAACCGCGTAAAAAAAAACCTCAGTGTACTTTTGTACTTACGAACACAAATTTGTTCGGAAGTCCACTTCATCACTTCAACCTTACTAATATATTCGCTAAGAAGCGTTTACCCTACTATCGCCGATTTTCTTCCAATCGTAGCACTCCGAAAATGTTTCACACACTCGCACTTGGGTCACAAAGAAGTTAATACTCAAACTTAAAATAAACAGAAAGTTTCCAGTCACCATAAATAGAAAAAAAAAACTTTTAAAACACTTAAATGTCTTACATATTGTCACTTACGTAAAGTATTTGTGAAAACAATTCAAAATTAATTGAAGGAACTACGTTTTGGAGAAAAAAAAACAATGAGCCGGAACGTATAACCTTTATTCAGCTATCTATTCTTTGAAATAGATCTGGGATCTCAAATATAATTAAAATGTGCAGATTTCCATGAGAAAATTCCAGAAACTATTATTTATTTTCAATTCACGATTGAAAATTGCTATGGAACGAGCTTACCAAATTATGTTTGGGTCCTTAAATTCGCTAATCAATTCAACATTCCAATCAGCTCTTGACGAACTCCAGTTCTGCACAGCGTCCATGGAAAACGATGCACAAATTTTCTTCTTCGTCAAGGGAGATTGGTACCTACTTTCAACGATTGACACATTTGGAAGTACGGTATTTCAATTGTTTTCACGTTTTGAATCAATTGAAAAATAAAATTTTCACCGACGGAGTGAATATAAAACGCGTCCGTTGCCAACGAATCATGGCCTACCTTTTTGCATATTAAATCATCCAGGAAATTCAAATACACTTGATATGAAGTTTATCTGTTATTACCAGTATTACCTAATTGTTTTGCCTATTCTTAAGCTTCATTTTTTGCTAACATGAGGAAAATCTACATTTTCATGAAAAAAGTTTTAACCATTTCAAAATGAAAATCTTAATCCAAATTAATAATAATGACAGGCTTTGCTTGCTAGAGGTATCAATAATTTCATAGAATGTTTTTGCCGAGGTTATATAAATCAGAAAATTTACAATGCAATAGACTGAGTCGGATTGGGGCAATTTTTTAATTTCTCAAATTCTGGGGTCTTAAGCTTCGTTTTGGTTCAAAACGCTCTATGAATTTTTGCAGAATTTTTAAGTAAAGTTTACATGAGTAAATTTTATCTTTTAGGTTTGTATGGAAAACTTAAATATTTTTTGCTGAAAAATCAACATAATTTTTTTTTCTTCTGTGGAGGCGAGCCTGCTAATGGTATTTGTGCCAATTTATTGATTCTCTAAAGAAAATTTTTCTCTGAACAATTTTGTAGAAGACTGTAACTTCGTATCTTATTAAGCAAAAAGGTAGTAGCTGTTTAACAGTGGTAAGTCTTTTGGCATTGAAAAACAATCAATTCAATTGACATCACTGATGGTGCCTCGCTACGTATTGCATGAAAAGCAGTCATGCAATACCTTGCTAGGCACCCAGCAGTGATGTCAATTTAATTTATTGTTTTTCAATGAATCTTCTTCCCATACCAAATTGCTAGTTAAGTTTTCAAATAATGCAAATAAAAACTATCCCGAATATTCTCTCCCACCATATTTTAATCCATTTGCTTAATAATTTCTCGACATATTCAATAAAAAAAATATGTAATTGCCCCTCCACCCTTCCCATTGGAAGGAAGGGGGAGGCATAAAACTTTTCTCGAGTACAAATCCCTCCAATGCAAAATTTCCTTCTATTTGCTCTATTATTTCTCGAAATATGCTAAATTGTTTGAAAGCCCTTCTTTCTTTCTATCTCCTCACGAGAATGTCTGGAAGGGTATAAATAATCATGGAAACATTTCTTCTCGTATCCAAATACCCTATCATGCCAAATTTGGTTTCTTTGCTTGATCAGTTCTCAAGTTCCGCAAAAAAAATGTATGAAAACCCCCCCTATCTCCTTGCTTTTCACGAACTTAAAATATAGAGGCGTCTTAAACTCTAATAGAAACTCTATCTCCCATTTAAAAGAGGTAGGAGTACTAAACCATCATAGAACCAATTTCAGTACCCATATTTACTTTCATGCTAAATTTGGTTCCATTTGCATGATCAGTTCTCGAGTTATTGGGTCAGCAACACACCAGTTCGTCTTGAATTGCTGCTCGCTTCTTACGACTTTTTTTGTCTTCTTGAGGATGAGTAACGCAAAAGTTTTTAAAACCTCAGCGAAAAAAAGTAAATTCACGCTTTAATTTGTTCGATCGGGCGAGGCTTTGGAGTGTTGCGCGGATTTTTTTTTATCCTTAGGCACGGATTGGACGTTGTTGGGTGCATACCACTGGACTCCAGGGCCTTTTGCCGTGCCAGTTGTATATGGAGATATTTGGTCGAAACATCCCGGAACTCGTGTGGATGGGCAGAAGCCATCTTTGGAGGCGCTCTTTGGCGTAAAATTTTTGGTTGATTCAGCCGGTTGTTACGAAAATGCCTCCAAACCATTAAGTTTTTGCGAATTTCGACAATTAAATGTATTCAAATATATCTCAATACGACCTTTCTTATTCGCGTTGCCTCGCAGTATTTTTTAAATTTGGACAGTTTCTTTTGAGGCAAATTGAACTTTTTAAAAATCAAACATAAACTGAATCTCTCATTCGGAGCTACTCACTGGTTCAGTTCACTTTTAAAGTTCAGTTTTTTTATGGTTTCCCACATAAGTTATTTTCATTCACGTTACAATCCAATAGGAACAGTGAAAAACAATTGTCATGAATCCGAAGTTACAATGTCATTACCGTAAAATTGGTTTTGGAGTTCCTACGCGAAATAACAGAATTTTGGAAAACTCTTAACTTCAGGTAAATCAACAACGCAGTATTCGACTAAACCGCATATCGAAACACTTACAGACATATACATAGGTTGTAGGTTGGTAGATGCTGCATTCCACTGCATTTTGCATTCTCTCGGTCGGTCGGGCGCAAAACGATAGCATTAACGAAACGAGCAATGAAATATGCAACCGCATAGCATCTGCTCCCTACCCTCTCTCGACGACCCAAGATGATTGCTGCTGACTACCTCCTCGGTATGATTGCCACAATTTTGCATCCACAGTGCCATCACCAGTTTCGTCTCTCGTTTTTTTTTGCATTTCAAAATGCAGCAAATTCCAGTACCAGCACCAGCAAGTAACGGTCCCGGGATAGGGTGTTCAACAGTAAAATGAAGGAGGTAAAACGCCCCCGCTCGAGGGGAAAAATCGCCGATAAATCACCATTACAATGGCGCGAAAAATTCACACGACCGTTCATGTTTGATTGACCCTTTACTTTCTACTGAGTGCCGTTCTGAAATGTCAAAGGTTGGAGATAGCTTAGATGGAATCAGTATTCGGTCAACTCCACAAATAGTGTATATTCGTACTTCGTACACCCAAAGAAAATGTTGAAAACTTTAAATGCCGATCCGAGCTAACTATGTGCCGAAAATGCGCTGTAATGTGCATCGCGCAAAAGATGATATGATTGCTTTCCCGTCACTGGCACTAAGCCTCGAGCTCTCAGGCAAAATGATGCAGGAACACTACATACAAACATTCAACAAGAAAAACATTTAATGAAATTTTAATCCTGTTGGAATAATTCATCCCAGAAAAAAGAAACTAAAAAAATGCCATTGGTGAGAATCGAACTCACAACAACTGTTCATCCGCCAGATTAACCAGTGTACCATCTGAGCCAGATGGACAACGAGGGTTACTTGTCACAGTCTTCTGTCACGGCCAATCACCAAAAAAAAAAAATGCACAATTTCTGGTGTTTGGTCAGGCATCTGTCAAACGCAAATCGAATCATCGTCGCTGGCGTTCACATCTTGTGGCAATGACGTTGAAATATTGAGAACTCAAAACTCTAAACATAAACTTATTTAGAAACTCTAAACAAAAACTTATTTAGAAAAATTACTAAATTTAATAATACACAGGAAATCCTTTTGAAGATCGATTACAAATCCCTACTTGATCCTTCAAAACAAATTAGATGTTGCAAAAATTGCAAACACGAAGAAGGCTAAGACAAGGCTTCTTAAGACTAAATAAGTGCGTATCCCGAAAACGCAAAAAAAAAACAACACCGAAGAATGTTGACCGAGATTTGAACCTCAATGAGCGAGGTGCATTGGTTTAACCACCCTCCCCTCTTTATCTCTGAAGGAATCGAGTCACAGATAATGCCGGGTGTCTCTGTTTACGTACGTACATATATCTCTATCTATACGATTTGAAGTTTCGGGGTCAAGCGGCAAGAAGTTGGTATGAAGGGAGAGGGTTAGGCTTACTTAAGTACCTCACTGATAAGAATGGAATGTGAAAATTGTTTATTCGGCCGGGCAATGTGACTCGCCTCTTTCGTTTTATCAATTTCTGCGCACCACTTGAGAAGAGGGGCCTTCACCAACGCGACTGAAAGTGGAGCTACAACAAATTTAAATTACTTTTTTCTCATAGCAAAATATTCCAAAAAAAAAGCAAATCAAGGCGACAAAGAGTACTTTAAAGAGTTAAAATTCAAATTTCCCACCTTCGACCATTTGAAACTGGAATCCAGATTGCTGGCTTATCTTGACACTGTTTTCACCAGCAACCTGTTGACGTAGGATTTCGCAAGTTTATTATTTATGTACCTACCTACAAACGTTGTTTGCGTTCAGATTTCGAAAAATAAAGAAGGGATTCCAATCTGCATTCCAACCCGCCTCGGTCGATGTGCTATCAGTTGTTGATGGCAAGTTCCGTTAGAGATAGAAGGAACCTAATTACCCGGGTATCTTCGTTTCTTGGTATAATTTCTTCTGTACGTCAGATTAGCGAAAATCAATTTTGGATCTTCTGGACCGTTCTGGACAGAGATTGAAATTAAAAATACTAGATTATTACTACAATTTTCAGTTTCATTAAATTGATCATAGTGGCCAATATTCTTTTTTCCAAAACTGGTGTCATTTTACTAACATTTAGCTAAAAAAACAATTTTTGGAGCCTTTCTACGATTTATAAAAACGTTCTAGTCATTTTTTGTGTTCAACCGGTTGGTACATAATATTCTTCATTTCTTCGATTTCCAGTCTTTTAACGTTAAAGAGTGTCCACGATGAAGTTGCCATACACAAAATTGCCGTCAAATTTTCAGAGATTGAAAAATAACTATTAAACTTCATTTTACCATGTTACTCGTGAATCAACCGTTTTTGCATATGCACCCATGCTTTCTTCAGTTCCTTGACTGTCTTTACTACCAGGTCGTTTAAGAAAGTGCTGCTTCATAATCACCCAGTACTTCCCGATGGGGCGGAGCTCCGGAGTGTTGGGAGGGTTGAACATTTTCGGCACGAAATTGATCTTATTGTCCGCATACCAGTTGAGCCAGCATGAGGCCAAATCAGGTCAGAGATTGTCGGGACGTTGTGGACCTTAAGGAGAGGAAACAGCCGCTTTTGGAGACACCCTTTCATGTACACCTGTCCTTTCATCGTGTCCTGGGTCACGAAAGGTGCACTCCGCTTCCCCAGATAGCTTGCCAAACCAGGAATTTATTCGCAAATTTGGACATCTTCTGAGTGTGGAAATGCTCCGGAAAAACAAGTTGCCGGGGATCTGTTTGAAGTCGGCCTTGCACATATGTGTCGTCCATGATGCAGCATTCAACTTTCGGCAGCATGTTGAGGTACAACTTCACGACACGGATTTTGGCGAACTTGTTCTGCTTCTCTTCGCGATTATGGGCCTTTTGTATCTTGAACGTCCTAAGCCCAGCCTTAGTTTTGGCCTTCTGGACAAAACTTCGGCTAAAGTGCAGCTTCTTAGCCACATCCCGTTCGGGTTTCGGTTGAAGGCCCCAACTACGCGGTTGTGGTTTTTGGTGCTGTACGGAATACTTTTTCCTTCACTTCTGGGCTCGGTAGACAATCGTTCCTCAAACCGCTTAATCACTTGCGACACCGTGGAATTCACGATTTCCAAGGTTTTAGCTATGGAACGATGCGAGAGATTCTTGTTCTCGTGATGAATGCGCAAGATTTTATCATACACGAGCTGTTCTTTCCGCGAGTTTTAATCACAGGAGCCACCAAAATTTTCATTCAATTCTACCCATTCATCATTTAAAGATGATAGAAATTATCTTAACCACTTTTTTGAGGGATGGTTTTGCCAATATAATTTCTTTCATATTATTCACATTTAATTATTTACCAATTTTTTATCAATTTTCATTCATCATCGCTTAAGTTGTCGCAGATAGATTCAACTGGATGTATGTCATTGGATATTTCGATTTTTTTTTTTAATTTTCGCTAGGGACAGATACTAGGAATGTTCATAAAAATAAGTTCTAGGCGAAAGTAGTAAATTTTTTGTCGTCATTGAACTTAACATCTACATGAACTGAAAGTTTTAAATAGGAACTAATAAGAATAGTTGTTTATAGTTCATCGTAACACCAGTCAAAAGTGTCACCCTATCAATTCGTTTTACCCCACTCCTAACCAAAATTATTCAGTCAGGATGCAGAGATAACCTCGGTTCTAAAGCACAAAATAGATCTTTCATTACTTCCTCTTTTTTTAATCTATCCATTGAGTAGTAGGACGTGGCTGTCGCCGTTATTGATGTTAAAAGAGAGAATTTTGTTCAGTGTGAATGAACTGCTAATCCCAATTACCATTCTTTTGATCTCTAAACAAAATTGATGGCCTCGGTCAATCACGGAGTAGCGACCATTGGCAATGTTGATTATTTTCGTTTTCTATGGCCATGCATTTCGGGTTTTACAAATTTAGGTGGATGTGAGCAGTTAGTCTAGCTAAACTAAGCTAAGCTAAAAGATTTTAATCAAAACACCGACCAAACTTTCAGATATAAAAATTTCATTATAATTATATTTTGAAGTATGATCTGCTTTTTTTCATTATGATGAATCGTTTCTGAAAAAAAAAAAAAACAAAATAACAGGAACAACAGCTACGAATGTTGGAAATTGGCTTGGAGCTTGGTTTTTAAGTTAAAAAAAGAATGAAATCGTGTGAAGCTGCGCATCCATTACCAGATTTGACAAGCTGCCTTTTCTCTCTCGGTTGATATTTTTTCATGAAAGTTTCACACAATCTAGTTCAATTATCCAACTAACGGTCTACAAAATATTCTACGTAATCCATGTGTTCTTCGTTTATTCTTTCACAAAATCAAAACTTATCACAAAGTTAATAAAGATCTTCCTTTTTAATAAAAAAAAACACTTGCTTACACGATGGCTTCCCAGCATCAAAAAAGACTTGCTCTACGTTTATTTTTCATTTTATACAATAGAAGATTCTCACTTCGTGGATGACCATGATAAGAGGAGATAAGAGATTATTCGATCTTATCGTTATCGGTGTAAGTCAATTAGTTCGATCATGCAGATATATAACAAAAGTATGTAGTAAATTGAAAGGAACTTAATTCCTGCTTTGTTTAGAAATAGAATTTGCTCCAGCAGAGCTGGTATTTAAACACAAGAGCGAATAGAATACCCGCTTTAATTGTGTATCAAATTTGTTGATCGGTATAATTAGCAGGTCATTTCTGAAACTCTGTTCTTCTTATTTTGAACTCTATTGGGAAATTTTCTCTCCCGAAACGAAGCATAAATGAAGCTTTTATAATTTTACAACGAATTTTATAATAAATTTTGATTTTGAGAAAAAAAAACACATGAATTACGACGTCTTCCATACAAACATCCGTCAAAAAAAGAATGAAATCGTCTGCTGGGCGATAATGAACCTCATTTTCTACCCGGCACCATTTTTGATCACGTTCATTGATTTTGACGAAACTTGGCCTGGTATTAGATCAAACATTTTTACATCTTTGTACTAAATTTCGAGATTTTTCAATAAAAATTATCAAAGATACAACAAATTTAGTGAAGGAATTTTAAATTTCCCTTTTTTACGGGAATAGCTGTATCTTTGTTTCCCGTCATGGGACAGTGGAAAACACCCATTACAAAGGAGTAAGCTAACGAAGGAATTTAACAAAAATTTCGAAGACAATCGTCAATCGTTTCGAGTCGTTAGATTCAAAATCGAATCGATCATGGAAATCATGGATCATGAATGTTACATTTGTACAGCCTTTGTAAAGCTGAGTCAAATTACTCAGCTTTATCACATGATGGAAAAACCTTCGAATGCTAAAATATTTCCCTCAAATGCAATTTATAGAAAATATTCTTTTTAAATGAAACAAATCTGATTCAAATAAAAAAAAATCGATTTTAACAAAAAAAAAAATCGGATTTTTTTTAATTTTTTTTAAATTATTGATTTTTATCCACCCGCGAACCCGTATGCGAACTTTTTAGAAATTGTTCAAGTTGGAAACAATGCATGAAAGTTTGAGTATATGTCCCCCACCCATGGAGATTTTTTTTCCATTTTTCAGATCAAGAAATGAATTTACTATAGTAACCGGAAATGTTTTGATCCCAAAAGGTGTTAAAAAATAATTTTAAACAAACACGTTAGAAATGTAGCTCGCCTCCGGCGGATTTTTTTTTCTAAATCACTCTAGGCCAAAGACATTTCATTCAACGACATTATATGACCTTTAAAAATTTAAACTTATTTTTATTGTAAGTTGCAACTCAATAAACCTTTTGTATTAAAACTCAAACTTTGACACACAAAAATCTTTCCTTCTAAATGGGGTTTTATAAAAAATGGTACAAAATAAGTTCAGAATTCGAAACCAACTATTTTAACTTCAAAATTCATGCATCGTATAGAAATTTTACACAACAACAAGTTATAAGCCATATGATAGGTGTAATGGGCTTGTGATATAGCTCAGTTGGCAAGTCTGTTGTCTCCTGAACCGATGTCCGCGAGTTCGAGCCCAAGAGTAAACATCGAACACAGTTGTACCGGATAGTTTCTCAATAACGATCCGCCAACTGTAACGTTGATAAAGTCGCGAATGCCATAAAGATGGTAAAACGACTATAATCGAAACAAAAAAAAAAATATGATAGGTGTTCAATACTCACAATAGTCAAAAGAATGGACAAGAAAAATACTAAAGCCTAGTTTCCATAACTTTATTATTTTTTTTTGTCAGTAAAAAAATCGTTGAAAAGTGTTATTACAAAATTTATATTAAAAGAAAAATTCTTCAAGAAACCAATTTAAGATTTGAATATTTTTTTCCTGTTTTTCTCAATGCTAAACTTCACATTTAAAAGGGTTTTGATAAATTACACAAGGCCACAAAATTCACTTTTTTCCAAAGTGACTAAAATTGAGAGATTTATTTTGTTTGATTCGAGTGCCCTGAATTCAAATATCCAATTAATTTTTTTTCTATCATCTTTAATTTTTGTTTAAAATAGTTAAAATTCATGGAAAAGTCTCTGCGGTTTTCGGCAAAATCTTGTCAATTCAAAAAAAAGGTTGAAACTAATTATCAACTTTCTTCAAAACAGCGAGTATTTTCAACTTCTGCGAAAAAAGCAATAGAATTTCTATTTATTTTTTTTATTCCTTTTTGTTAAATACGGGAGCTTTAACAGTTTTTAAAAAGTGTTTAACCAAATTGAATTTTAGATATTTTTTAAAGCAAACATAAAATCGTTTTGAGGGCTTGTGATATAGCTTAGTTGGCAAGTCAATTGCCTCCTGAGCCGATGTCCACGAGTTCGAGCCCAAGAGTAAACATAGAACACAGCTGTTCCGGAAAAGTTTTTCAATAACTTTCCGGCTAATGCAACATTGATATAAAGTTGCAAATGCTATAAAAATGGTAAAACGACCGAAATCAAATCAAGAAAAATGTTTTGCATTTCTTGAATGAATAAATTTTTTTTTCGAATTTTCTTCAGTAATGTCAGTAAAACTAGTGATGATAGTTTTAATTTTTTTTTAAAGTAAAATTTAACTTTCTAAGACCATTTTTTATACATAGTCAACAAAATGTTATACCTTAATTGAATAAGTATAGTAAACAAATTCAGTATCAGTTTTTTACAGGTAAATAGATTTGTTAGCTCATCAGTTACCACTGATGGATTGGACTCAAAACTCAACTCAACTGAATTTAAAACTTATAACTGAATTTTAAACTTATAAACATATCACCAAAACTAGAGGTGCCTGACAAAATCTGACGAAAGATTAGAATTCAGGACGCTGAAACCTATCAATTTTTTAAAATCAAAGCTGTTTCCTTAAGTCAAAGCATTTAAATTCTTTGAATAAATTTAAAAAAAATATATATATCTTTTTTCTTATCATATTTTGTATCAACTTCCAAAAAATGTACTGAATTTTAAAGAATCGTTTATTTAGTTCTATTGATTTTTTTTTAAATCAAACTTTTTAATTTTTTGTAATATTATTAATAAGTTTGTCTTTGGTTTTTCAATCCTCAATTTCTGTGTTTTGAAAAAATAATCTTCTTGGAAACCTATAAATCTTTTTTTATGAGAAAACACCATTTCTACATTTTGTCCTATCCAGAACCTAATATTCCAAAAGACTCAGAGCTTAAAATTTCCAACTAAAAATTTCTCGCTTAAAAATTAACAATGTTTCACTATTTATTATTTAAAATCATCTCCCCCTCTCTCTCTCTCAAATCGATCATAATTTTACGAATAAATTATGAAAAATTTGAAAAATGATTCGAAGTAGCATGTTCCATGTGCAATGTCAAGCAAATTAGTATATGCTTCGTGCTTTCAATATTAATAAAAAAACTGGGAATTCCTTATTTTTATTTCTACCAGTTCCTTATTCTCATCATCCAACCTATACATTGCAAGACTAAGACTGGACTGCTAAAAATGTATTTTCTAGCGAATTTCTTGTTCAGAATAAGGATCATCATTTTTAATAAATTATCAATGACTTACCGGAAATCGCTTTGATTAACACATTGATTCGAATTGATTTTGGATCGAATCAGTAAAACTTATTATTTTTTTGACTATGTGTGACGGTCATATCTTCATTAGTTAGAAAATGGTTTTGTTTATGAATTTGATTTGAATTGATTTTTTAAGGTTTTTAACGACTATCAGTCTAGGATTTTTTTTAAGTATAAACGAACGACTGCAGCAGAAAATAGTTGTTTTTTCTTAAAAAAATCCGAGATAAATTTCCGTTAAAATTTCTTAAAAAAATGGGTTAAGTTGTGCATTTTTGGAATTGTTATTACATATATCTAATGTGTTTTGGTTAAAAAAAATTCATTTGTTTTCTTCTCGATTTTTGTTTTATAATTTCAAGGTTTAGACCAAATTTTCCGGGTATTGGTCGGATTTTGAGAATAAGTAAAAATTGGTATAACAAAATTGGAAAGTATCATCGAACAAGTTCAACGGAGGCATCGCCAGGATCGCCGAGCACAGAACTGCACCGCAAGGCCCTAAACTTCACAGCTATGTTAAAGTGTCCGTGTGTTTGTTTGTGTGATATTGGCAAATATTTAACGATCGGCTAATGTGTATTTTTGCTCGTTGTTGGCCTCTGTTGCTCGCTTCGCTTCGAGAATGTTGATACACAATTGCATATAACTACTCATACGATGTACATAGTTATGAATGCGGTGCGGCCCCGTGAATCCACGACGATTTCAGGTATGTCTCGATATGGCATCGGTCGCTCTCTAGAGCAAAGCAGCAGCTGGTAGGTAAATTACGAGAGATGTAAGATAGATCCGGCACATTCCATTCCTGCCGGCTTGAGGCGTGCGGCGTTGAGGCGTTGCGCGCAAGACGAAGCGGCGAATGTTTGCTACAACGAGCGTTGCGCTGCCTGGCCTGACTGGCGGCGTAGAGATACGTTTATGATTTTATTTCGCCACGCCAACAAACGTTTCGTTCTTTTCCATTCGTACCTACATACAGCGTACACCCACTTCCCCGAGAGGTGTATGGAAACATGCACATTTTGAAATGGAATGCGGTATTTATTTATTTTATTTTTGCTGTTGTAATAAGTGCGAAACGCAGAAGAATGCATGCTGTGCAATGATTTTTCAAGAATCGATTTCTTTCCGATAGGGCGTCGGGCGTTCGGACGCGTGATTGCCCTCAGGAAGGCCTTGGGCTTTCCGAAGAAAACATTTCAATGTCTTTAAATTTCAAATTCTTTGCTCTCCGGAGCCGGGAATAGGACTTAGGTCTTATTTGTACAGCAGCAGCAGAATGTAGGTAGCTACTAACACCTATCGATGATACCGTCGTCGTTTGCGCGTGTGTAATTGAGAGGAAAGTGAGCCGGATATTTTCGGTTCAACTCGGACGAACTGTGTGTTTACATTGCGATTTGTAGATGTTGTTGGAATTCAGCGTTCATCAGCAGGGTTTTTTTTCGCTGCCGCGCCGGTTCCATCGAATGCTATCAGCTACACACAGTCTGAAATTGAATAATATTGTGTACACAAAGCAATGTGGCGCCACTTTTCAGATGCCTCTCCCGTTAGTCTCTAGCTAAATAGGAGACGCAAAGTGTTTGTTTGCGCAGCAGCTTCGAATTCCTTCCGAATTTTTTAGTTTTGATTAACTTTTTGACATAGAAATATTTTTGCGCATTTTGGAATATGTTTCAAATATTTGTTCATTTGCTGTTTTGGTGGAAAATATTCGGTAATTATTCATTCTGTTTGAGTTGCGAATACCACGCGGAAATTGTTATCGTTATTCACTCTATTTGATCATACGTAAGAGAATCTGCGTCACTTGTTGAGCATGTGACTAATTTCATCAGTTAGTTATCGATGAGCATCGCTAAGTCAAACTTACGAAATTTGTAGACCAATTGATAACACACTTTACACACCCAGGTGATAAGTTCTCAATTTTGAATTACAGATTAATCCTTTAGGTCCATGCTACAATAGCCACCTGAAGTTCAACTGAGGCCTCCAACTTTGGTCCTACCTCCTGGGGACCTTGCCTTTGAAGGTTGGAGAAATTTTTTTACTGAAACAAACGGTGTCAAATTTCCATACAAATTTGAGAGTCGTTGATCGATCCCATTCGAGTTATCTAAATGAGCTGAAGCTTGGCTTGGAGCACGATGTCAACCCTCAAAGCTTTGTAGCTACTGAAGAAACATTTTTAGAATCTAAATAACGTCATATTTCGCTCCAATTGACCGATAAGTTTTGAGTTATGCCAAATAAAATCCTGTCTACTTCTTCCTGACTACACCCTTAAAAACGGAGGGTCTCAAATCATTCGTACACAAACAGCCTTTCTTATTAGATATGGTCTTTTTTGCCTGAAAAGTACTCGATTCATGCAAAAAAAACTTGTATGGAACATTTTTTCGACACCAAAAACTCCCATATCAAATAAGATTTCATCTCTCTCCAAGTAGCAAGTAAGCAGCATATAAGTGTGTAATCATTTTTCGAGTCCAAATACCCTGCTTAGCTAAATTTGGTTCTATTTGCTCGATCAGTTCTCGAGTTATGCGAAAAATTATAAAGAAGCCTCCTCTCCCCTTCTTATCTCCCTACTGGAAGATCAGAGGGGTCTCAAACTTAAACAATCATAGAAACATTCCCGTATTGAAATATCAATTAGGGTAAAATGGCAACGACTATATTTTGATAGATTCTGGATATTTGCGAAATTTTACGTAAATTCCTCTTACACAAATGTGTTTTTAAAATCAAAACCTTGTGATTTTAGTAAAAATCATTACCAGATATCAAATTAAATTTTAACGTGGCTATTCATCACTTAAGTTGTGAAAAGTGAGAAAAAATGAAACAGGCTTTTACGCCAAGCTGATTGCTTTTAACATCCTCATCATTGATTTTACTGGATGTTCAAAAAATATTTTCAAATTTTCAATTGATGAAAAACTGCGGTAAATTGTTGTTTAATATTAAACTGGAGATTTATCAAACTTTGAATATCTGATCAAAATGCCCTCATCGATTTTTAGACAAATTGCCCTTATTTCGAGGTGCTGTTTGGTAAGATGTAAACAAAACCACGTGTTTTACTCTAGATTTTGGAGTACAGTTTCCCACGGATACAGATCTTCTTCTTTGCTTTTGAAAACAAAAATATATATTTTTCACTTTTTTTTCGAATTTATTAACATAATTTATTTATTTTCACTGTGAGCATCGTGTTGTTTTTTAGTCGTTTCCAATGTGAATGAAGTATCACTCGCCTACACTGTACAGTGGTTTAAAACTCGAAAAACGTGATCATGCATGGGCTTTTTGAATTCCTAAATGTCAAAATATCTTTATAGTGTGATCTATAATGTTTCATCATTTTAAAATGCGCATATTTTATTGTAATTTTTTCCTGATCAATTCAAGATAATTTTTCAATTTTTTGTATTTATCATTTTACCACTATGACGGCTTGGGAAAAATTTTAGATCATCTTATTTTAAGAAACTTCGTTGAAGACGTCAAAGCTCTATCTTTTGAAACAACAGGTTTAAAGACATTTTTTTAAAAACTAACCTCAAAAAACGGAAAATTCGTTTAACTTATTTCGAGACAACAATTCAAATTCTATTTTAGACAAACTTTGTATGAGAGAGTTGTGACAATTATAAAACTACACAACTTCATTGAAGGTGTTAAGTCACAATTTTGAAGTTTAAGGGTACTTGAGATTTCTTTTAACCATGCATGTCATGATGTTTTATTTATTCTCAAAGAAATTCTCAAGGATGAAACCATGAAGGGAAAAATAATGAAAAAATATTATTTTCACATATTTCGGTTATTGAGCAAAAATATAAATTGTTGCAAATTTGCAACAACATGAAACGGTTATATCTTTTTGTTCTTCACACAAGACAATTAGAAATAAAGGCTTATTCCTAATTTCTTTTGCATTAATCATAGTTTTTTTTAGCATAAGAACTTTGCAAATCTAGATTTCTAGACACTGAAAGAGTTGAGAATGTAGCTGGGAGTAGTTATGTGTGTTGATTATCCACCATGGGTGCACGGATTCACCGCAGTTTCTGCCTAAATTTGTGCTCTCATGCATTCTTGGATTATTATGTTCGACAAATCTCCAATGCAGCGCGTACACCATACCCGGACCCCATGGCTTCGTATGAACTGCTATAGAGTGAAGGTATTGCGTATTTTGATGTAGGTATATTTTGGAAGAACGAATCATTCAGGTGGACTAGTTTACTAACAGGTATTCCGGCATTCGTTTATATACCTGGCCAGTAGAGTGCCCCAAATGACTCATTTGAAAAAGTTATGTTCTGCAGGCTTAAATTGATCATAGGCCTAGTACAAGGTATCATGAAAAATTTGGGCCAGATCGGATCACGGGAAAGAGTCGCTCAACGAGCCTAAAGTTTGTATGGGATTTTGAGACATTTTTTTTCGGGAGGGACATGAAAATCCAGTTTTTCATGAATAACTTTGGTTCCCTTCGGCCGATTTCTTTTAAAAACGGTTTTTCTAAATGCATAAACTATGACAAACATTTCATCCGAAGACTACATTTCGATTCGACTCATGACAAAAAAGTTATTAGACTTCCAAAATTGGGTAACTTTTTTCAGGGTGATATTCATCACTATTAATGAGAGAAGGGCTTCGAACATTTTGACGCAGCATTAACAGTGATGAATATCACCCTGAGAAAAGTTACCCCATTTTTGAAGTCTAATAACTTTTTTGTTATAAGTCGAATTGAAATGCAGTCTTCGGATGAAATATTTGTCATAGTTAAGGCTTTAAGAAAAATCGTTTTCAAAAGAAATTGGCCGAAGGGGACCAAAGTTAGTCATGAAAAACTGGATTTTCATGTTCCTCCCGAACAAAATGTCTCAAAATCCCATACAAACTTTAGGTTCGTTGAGCGACCCCTAGTACTATGCCTATGATCAATTTAAGCCCGCAGCGCATAACATTTCACAAGCTTGAAATTTGATTGAACATTCTTATTATATAATCAGATATAGGAGAAAACACATCTTACCTGTCGGCTACTTATGGGATTCGAACCCAAAAGTTTTCTTGCCGCTACCGGGAATCGAGTCTAGTAGGAATGGCATATCAAAACCAGACTCGCACCAGCCTATCCACTAGACCACATCGGTGCTCGAGAATTTAGCTGGGATTTTTAATCAAATCATTCATTGTGTCTCTAAGAAAACAAGCAAAACTATACTTCAAACCTCGAATATTAAATATTGCCAGATAGTACTGAATTTTCAAATTGAAAAATAAAAAATGTATTCGTTCTTTGAAATTAGATTTTAAAATTCTCTGGATCACTGGAATTTAAATATAAAAGATTAAGATTATTGAAAATTTGCTGTTTCAATACAGTGGAATTAAAAATTTATCTCATAGAAGTTGAAAAACATATTCTTTTCTTCAAAAACTTTTTCAATAATTTTCTTGATAAGTATGCAGTTTATTAGATAAAAAAAAATCAAGATATTTTTTCAGAGTGTCTTATAAAAATTTAATGGTCAACTTTGAGTTTATAATGCAAAATATTTTTTATACTTTGACTACATTTAATTATATTTTTAGATTTAGAATTTTTCCTTCATACTATTCCGATCGAACGAAAACTACAAATTTACACAAAATATACGTAAAACGAGGAAAACGAAAACTTTGAGGCGCGTTTTCTCTAAAACCGTTTTAAATATGTGTATGACTTTAGTGAGAATACGAAAATATTTTTTTCGAGTCGAAAAAACATCTCAATATGAATGTCACTAGGCCAAAAATTTGAAAAATAAGGCTTTTCCCACATTCCATATTTTTCAGTTTCAAGTTGGTTTTTTTTGTACCTTTATACAATGAAATCCTTTTTTTTTTAATTGAACGTGATCTTGAAGTTAAAAATATTATTTCCATCGAAAAAAAAATGACTTTTAAGGTAAAATGCGAAATTTAGAACAGTTTCGATTAAATGTTGCAAATTTGTTACTTTATGAAACGAAGGTTTAAAAATGGCATGTTTTCATTGTTTAATATCTCTAAAAGTTGCAAACATACCAAAACAAAAATATATACAGTACCGTTCATAATTGTATAGAAATGGGAAGCTAGCGCTCTGTCATTTTGACTTTGAACTTCCATAACTTTTTTCTCTGATGATATTTTTTTATCAAACTTTCTGCGTAAGATAGATTAACTATCACACTATTTTATCACGAAATTGAGCTTTCTAAAGATTGTGTGGCCAGAGATAGAGTAATTCTACAAAAATCGGACTTTTTGGACGTTTGTCATTCAAAATGCAATATCTCAGAAACTTCGCAACTCTTTTAATTGAAATTTTGAAGAGTGATTGTTGAAATATGAAGTTAACATGTCTGAAGTTTTTTTTTTAAATTCTTTCGATGTGATCAAAAGTTACGAGATGTACAATATTTTAGGCATGAACCTTAAAATGCGATTTCTGTAGAATTCTGGACGGATATTTCCATAGGAAAATCATATTTTATGTTCAACAACAGGTAAATCTGTTTCAATCAAAAATCTCAAACAATTTTGTGAGATTCTGATTTCAAAACACAAATGGATCATTTTTAATTTTTTTCTTTTCTTCATTGCTTCTGTCAGACAATATATGATTGATTCGTGGATGGAAAAGTTATTGTTCTCATGAATCGTCCAAAATTCTATAGAAATCGCATTTTTAGGTTCATGCCTGAAATATTGTATATCGCGTAACTTTTGATCTCATCGAAAGAACTTTTCAAAAACTTTAGGCATGTTAACTTTATATTGAAGTCAGATTTTTGTAGAATAACTGTATCTCTGGCCACACAAACTTTAGAAAGCTCAAATTTCGTGAAACGATATTGTGATAGTGATCTATCTTACGCAGAAAATTTGATCAAAAAATATCATCAGAGTAAAAAGTTATGGAAGTTCAAAGTCCAAGTGACAGTGCGCGTGCTTCCAATTTCTATACAATTATGAACGGTACTGTACATTAGAAAGAACTATATGTCAACTTTCACGGACATATAGTTTCATTTGTATGCATGAGGTTTTATTACTAAAATAACTTAACTGAAAGATGCCAGCTTTAAAGTTTTAGTATAGTCGATTCAACAATTCCTCGATCAGCCAACAATGCCATTCTCGAAGCGAGAACTTATGTAAGTGTGTGAAAAAATGCTAACATTTGCCAATCTACAATCTTACTAAGGATTCTTCTTCGGAATATTTCCCTCGAAACGTCAAAATCAAAATGATCGGAGTAGCTGTTAAACTAGGCTTGCCAGATACTTTCAGAAAAAAGCGGGACATTTAAGAAACTGTTGAAAAAAGCTAAATTGAATTGCCAAACTTATGCGTATACATACCATCAGCCAAAGTTATTCATAGAAAGTACACTAAGGTTTTTTACAAACGCGGATTGGTTCTGCTCAATTTTTTTACATGACTTCTATTTACACGGTTTTTTTGCCATAAGCACGTCCATTTTCCACGGTTCTCACAAATAAACACGATATTTGAGAGAAATATTTCAAGTCCTACATGTCAACGGCGGATTTAATAAAGCGTGAAAAACCTTTGTACAATAGCAAATGAACTTCAAATTTGTTTTAAAAATTTGAAAAATTAAAGAAAACTTTCATCATATTGCATACTTTGGAAAACAAAGTCGAAAAAAATTTATGTATAAAAGGCAATTTAACTAAGATTCTGTCGAAAAAGTGAGATCTATGTATAATAATTTTGAAGCAACTTAAACCATATTTTGTTCAAACCAAAGTTATTAACATTGCATTGGTTGAACTTGCTCCAAGAACGCTTGACTGAATCAGTATTGTATTGTATCTTTAGGGCTAATAAGCATAACAGTAAATAATTGTCTAATGTAAACTCTGAAAATTTTGATGCTTTTTTTGAGAAAAAAAAAACGTTTTCGAAAGATTGTTGTGTTGAACAAATAGATTGAAATTGAAGATAAAGTTTTATTTTTTCCAGTGCAAGTCAGTGAATTTTGTAAAAAAATTTCATGAAGAAAAGCGGAACATTTTGAGGAAAAAGCGGGACGGCGGGACATACAACAAAAAAAGCGATAAGGCGACAGCGGTTTCCGTAGCTGGGCAGTCGAAACGGGTCTTGCCAGATCAGGTTCCGGAGAGCGAAACGCAAAAAACGCCTCTGGATGGCCTCGATACGCTCCGAGCCATTTTGGTAGTAGGGGCACCATACAGCCAAGCATATTCGAGGAATGATCGAACCAAGCTGCAGTAAAGACAACTCTTTTGTTGGTCACGAGTAGTACTTCGGTTTTATGGTGGGCATTCTGAAGCTTGACTCCTTCCATACAGATGCCAACCCTTTCTACAGACACCGTTCTTCTACCTCTCCGATTGTGATCATCAGCATGATATCGTCTGCAAATTCGACTATCTTTGGTAGTTTCAGCGTTAACACCTCATTATACATGGCATTCTAAAATACAGGTCTAAGTATGAAACCCTATGGAACACGCGCTGTTAGGGTAGTAGATCGAGACACGATTTTCAAAAAAGCTTTCTATCATCCTGCAGAGGGTATTAGGCGTTTTGGCAAAAGCTTCCCAGTTAGCGTTGTTGAAGGCATTTTTAATGTCGATGCTCACAATGACGCAGTTTTGAAGACCTGTCTTCTTCTTTTGATATGCGCCTTTCGCGAACTCTGTCACTGTTCGGATGGCGTCCACTGTCCCGTTCCGAAAACCGAACTGTCTGTTCGACAGTTTCCTCTTCTGTGTAGACAGTGTATTGAATATTATCCTCTCTAATAGTTTACCAACGATATCCAACAGACAAATAGGTCTGTACGATGACGGATGCCCTGGGTGTTTTCCCGGTTTCGGTAGAAATACCAGCTTTGCAGTTTTCCATTGGGGAGAGATCCCTCATCGAGATACTTTTGAAACACCAATCTGAAAGTATCTGAAATGATCTGTATAGCCACCTTTACTACAAAATTTGGGATTCCGAGTCTGGGGCCTAATTCACCTCAAGTATCTTATAGTGTTTTCGTTTATTAGCAGTGGTAACCTAGTTATCTACGAGTTTTGCCCCAACTGTTGTTATTGTGTTCGTTTATTAATTCAGAAGTCCACTAGTTTTGCCCGAGGTTTGAACCTCAAGCAGACGGTTGCAACCCTTAGAAGTTGTCAGTGTTGGGGGTAAGCATAATGGTGAGTATAGCAACCATATATTTGCATCGTCCCCGGTGACGATTCTGTTTGTTTATTCAGAAAAGGTTTTGCCCCGCGCTAGTGGAGAAAACGAAAACGGCATTAGCTATGGCCAAAGTTCTGCGTTCGTTATTGGCTCGATGTCGTGCAGGAGCGATAATCGCAGCAGTCATTCTATTTCATCAATAAAATCAAACCAAAAAAATCGCATCACCTGATCTATCATCAAGTATTGAAATTTTTTCACTTGAATTATTAAAATCTCATTGATTATCAAACTAATGATCGCTGCGAGTCATTGTCACATTGCCAAAGGCCGCCATCATCAGTAGCTGGCTTGGCCATGCATCGTCTACCTCCCTCTTGCCCAAGTACCGAAAGTAATGCTCCCATAAAGATCCTTGAGGAGGGGAGAAACCCAAAAAAAAGACCAGGAGGGAGCCCAGGAGAGGAAGGTGCACAGCCAGAGCGCAAAACGGTAAAACAGAAACGCGGCGGAAAATATTTGCTGTTTAAAGTTCGAGGAAATATTTCGCATACCAAGAATTTCTCGGCGAAGGCGAAAGAGTTTTTCCCTCCTTTGCTTGCACGAAATTCACCCAACCGAATCGTACCACGCCGGGATTCTTTCCCTGTAATGCGCGATGATGGGAGGAAATTCTGGGGCGACGCGGGGTTCTTTGCTTACTCATCTCTGTACGGGTCTGATCATAAGATATTTCGATGCTGCTTTGCCTGTAGGTAGATGCCTTTTCCTTTGGCCATATGCCCGTGTTTATGATCATTTGGTTATATTTTTGCATTTTGAAAGTTTCTTGGGATTCGACGGAAAGATCGTTTGGGTTGGGAGCGAAAGGGTTTGGGGTAAAGAAATTTTTGCGGTCGGACGCTGGGCTGGGAGACAGCGTTTCTCGGGCGACATCAACGCTCTGGTTCTGGTTGTGTGATTGGCACACACAGATTTTTTTTCTTTCCCGTAAGATCGCGATTCAGGCTGGCTGCAGATATCTAGAGAAGCCGGGGACGTTCCGCTTCGTTGAGGAAAAGTCGACACGAAGATGTGAAACCGGCAGCGGGAGGGCAGCAAGAAGATAGGGAAGCAATGTTTAGCGTGAATACTATTTATAAATTTTCCTTGAATTAATGTTTGTATATCGTTGGCTGCTTCTTGACCCGGTAGCTGCTGCGGCATAATTCCTTCGGGTGTTGATTTTTTGAATAATGGTATGTGCGGTGCATTTCTCTTTTAATATGTAATCGGATTTTTTAAAGATGTTTATTTTTTTCAGTTTACTCTGAATGCTGGTCCATAAATAGCTTTAAAGTTCAGCAATTTGTTTAACAGCTAGACATTTTTATTTAAAACTAGTACCTAGCATTGGGATTTTTTGTCATGCTAAAATTTTTTTATGGAATTCTTAAAAAAAAAATTATGAATGGGGTCTTGTCCGCATGGTTATCATTTACTAACAATATAACAGTTATTTGTGTTCATGCAAGATTTTTAAGGGATGTTTTTATCATCGTGCTGGGCTTATTCTCATGCAAGCCATCCTTCATTTGTTACATGTTAGCATTGAGATTTGTCCTTGTCAAACCATCTTTTACAAGACAATGTCAAAGGACGCAAGATACATTCTAGTTGAAATTAATTAATTTTTACAATGAAGGGACTAGTCCTCGTGCAGTTCAATTTTAATTATTTTTTTTTAGAGAATTGTCCTCAAGCAAGTCATATTTTTGTTAGAAATTTTAACTTTTTGATGCAATGTCTTACAATTGTTAACCTGTCCTCATGTGAGTCAACTTTTAATTGGAGCAACTTTTAAACGGTCTTGATCTCATGCAAGCTAGCTTTTTCGTAGGTTACATTTGAGCTCACTCTTGCCCTTACGCAAGCTATCTATCAGGAATGATTGATAGAAAACTTATCCTACCGCAAGCACTCTTTTATTCATATTTTTTTGAAAACTTCTTCTTGGTTACTTATCCACGACAGCATACAGACAGTTATCGAAAGTGTTGCACAAAATAATGTAGAATAAAATTTCTTTATAAAATGAAGCGTACTCACGTCAAACGAATATCTCGTATTTGGTCCGTAAAGTGTTATTAAGTCATATCTTATTCGGCCCAAAACAGAATACACCGATATGTGTTTTTTTTGTATAGAACTTGTTCTGTGGGTTTAAGATTGAAATATTTTTCCACCAAAGTTAACCAAAAATCGTTAGTAATATTTCTTATATGTTTTTTCTTCCTTTCCGTCCCAGGCTCACCAAACCGGAATCGTTCGCAGACTGCATCGGCAATGAGCTCCCGTTCGGGTGGGAGGAGAGCTATGACTCCCAGATCGGCACCTACTACATCAACCACATCGGGCAGTCGACCCAGCTGGAGGACCCGCGGCTGGAGTGGAAGCGGGAGCAGGAGAACATGCTGCGGGAGTATCTCTGCTCCGCACAGGACACACTGGAAGCAAAGAAGGAGATCTTCAACGTGAAGACGCAACGGTTGCACCTGGCCCAGGAGGAGTACAACCACCTGAATGCGCTGGCCGCCAGCCGAACTAGTTGTAAGTTGGGCTCGGTTCTAAGTTGATCATTGATTTTCATGGATTGAATTCGTTACAGTATGTTCTTCAACAAGTTCGTGTAGTACAAAGTTTGATCCGGAACTGTTGAGGGCGGACCTGGCGCTGGCCAAGGAACGTGTGTTCCGGCTCAAGAAGGAACTGTCCCGGATACAGAAGGAAATGCATAATACTCAAAAGGGTGTGGATACTCTGTCGAGGTAAGTTACTGTTTAAAAACCTTAGGAAGGATTGATCCAACAGAGGTTTTATTTCATTTGCAGCGTTGAACAGAAGCTCAATTCTCACATTAATGGCTGTTACAATCTAACCGAAGCCCAAGCCATACTGGAGGAGGTGAAGAAGATTCAAAAATCGCTGATCACCGGCGAGAAGGAGAAGAAGGAGCTGATGAAGAGCCTGTCGCAGGTTAAGGATGATCTGACGAGGTTGCAGCTTCGGCAGGAAAGTCCGGACGCGTCGACGTTCAATTTGGCCCAGGATCGGGTCTGCGCAGCCTCACAGACGGACTTATCGTCCGAGAACTTCCCCATGGGTGCCCGAGAAATGGCCAAAATGCGTCAACGGTACGACGAATGGCGCAAGCAGGTTAAAGAGATCCAGGAGAAGCTGGCAGCTTTAGAAGAGAAGATCAGGCCGGGCGAGGTGGAATCCGATCAGGATCGATTGCTACTGTTCCAGGAGAAGAAACAATTGCTGCTGGAGTATCGAAGCATCACGCCCAAATCTCGGTCACAGAGTGAGATGAAACGAATACATAGTGTTTGCAAACAGCTGGAGGCGGACCTGAATATGGCGTATGAAGAGTCGAACCAGTGCATAGCCACTCGGTTGAAGCTTCACGAAGAGAAACAAGCGCTGCTGCAGAAGTTGCTGGAAGCGCTCAAGGAGTTTACGCACCTTGAAAACCAACTCAAGTCACTATCCGCTAGTACCTTGTCGATCAGCAGTAGCTCCAGTTTCGGTTCGCTTTCGACGGCAAGTAGCAAGGGATCGCTGAGCGGGCTCAGTTTTACAGATATCTATGGAGATCCCTTGTCTACGGAGCCACAAATCGATATGGTTGACATTAATCGTCGGGTTCAAAGGCTATTCCATCCTAGCTCGGAAGTGTCCTTATCCCCGCGTAGCAGCCTATCGCTAGAAACTCCTCCGGCCTCTCCGATGAAACTCGAATGGAGCGCCGGAGAAGCGCCATATAAAAGTTCTGCTCCGTACAACATACCTGGTCCAAGCTACAGTTCCGACTACAATTTGGACAAAAACAAGCTAGAAGAGCAGTTGCAAGATCTCAAGATTCGGCAACTGGGAGCGGCGCCTCTTTCGCCTATTTATGAAAAACCATCGTACCTGGATATCCCGCCTGCTGTCATACTCAGTCGATCGTCTTCCACCTCCAATACTCGTTCGGTTTCGACGACGGTTAGCGACGAATCCGTAGCCGGAGACTCGGGCGTATTCGAAGCGTCCCGGGCGCTACAAACCAACAAAGAATGTGCCCAAATACAGATCACTATCCGGTACACGGCCGCCGATAGCACACTCTGCATAACGATCGAGAAAGGTCGAAATCTCAATGCCTTGTGCTTGCCCGATGGATGTCAGCTATTTGTTCGAGCGATACTTCTCCCGGGAAGTTCTAGTCCCTTCATTCGAACCAATGCCGTGGTAGACTTCGTCAAGCCGGTCTTCAAAACCATGCTGGTTGCGCAGATGCCTCTGGACAAGGTCTACACCAAATCGCTGCATGTCAAGGTTATGATCACCGTCGGTCAGCGGGAAGATTGGGTCGGCAGTGCACAGATCAGCTTGGCCGAGTTCAACCCGACGGATCCGACCAGCAAGTGGTACAACATCATTAGCCGCAAGTCGATGAACGAGTTGGATTCGCTGGAGGCGGGTTACTCGGGCGGAATGGGCATTAGGGAGGAATCGTCCGACGAATCTACGATCATTTCGTCGCAAACTTCTACGCTGACGCGTAACCAAGGCCAGGAGGAACTGCAGGCAGTTCTGGAAATGGTTTACGACGAGCTTTCGACCGAGGACGGCGACGACGACGAGGACGAAGATGACGATGACGATGAGGAGGAGGCCGAAGAGGAAAACGACGAGGAAGCCAACAATCAAGGTGAGTTTTTGGTTAATAAGCGAAAAAACAAAAGTTTTAATCGAATGATTTTCTTTTTTGCAGCTGCACAACAGTTGATGTTGGAGGAGTACATGAACAGCGTCAAGGGTACGATCGCTTCCGAAGTGGACGAAGGAGCTTTGGCCCTGCCGGTGGAACGGGTAGACAAGGAAACCAATACCGAGTGTGCCTTCCTGCCGGAGAAGGGTCGAAGAAGGCTCAATGAGCCGGTACGGCTTGGAAGTAACGGAACGATCGAGGAGAACTCCGTCACCGACGATCGGTTGGTGAAGCGGTCGCAAACATTTTCGCCAAGGTAGGTTTTCGGTTCGTTGATTATTAGAACTTAAATATAATTCGTGTTTTCCTTCTTTTTTTCAACAGTGCCGTCGCCAGCAAGTCCCGTTACATCTGTCGATTGAATCGCAGTGATTCGGATTCGGCGATGCACTTCAACAACCCGGTGACGCCGCATCCGTTCAAACGGGGTGCCGTGGAGCGAAGATCGTTGCGATACCACAGCCGAACGCCGAAGGTTTATCACAGTGAGTTTCCATTTGTATTTTCTTTTAAGATTTAAAATTTAAAGATAAACCTTTATTTTAGAAATGCATCCGGCGGTGCCGCGCACCAGTTTGGATCTGGAGCTGGACCTTAAGGCGCAGCAGTCGAAGCTGGAAACGTTGACGGACGAGATCCAGCGGTTGCGGGATCTTAAGAAGCGGCTGGAACATGCCCGGGACAACAACGATGTGAAGGTGGCGACGTGGGCCCTGGAGAATGAAGATTTCCTGAAGCTGATCAAGAACGCTGGCTCGGCGATGACCACCGAGGAGAAGCACATGGCCAAGCTGTTGCACAAAACGTCGAAGGAGATCTACAAACTGCGCAAAACCAAAGCCGGCAAGGGCAAGCTGGATCTGATATCGTTCAAGTGAGTGGTTTGGTTTTCTTTCTTTGAAAAATCAATTGGAACTTCGAAATCAATGTACTTCAAAGTCATATTGCTACTTCTGGCGTAAAAAAGGGTTTTTAATGACTGACCAGAATAAGTCTAAGATTACCACGAAACGATCAGCTTGAATATTGGACTGTACATTTCCAGACAGTCTATACAACGCTTAAAATACACTGCAAAGTTATCCTCAACGGAATCCAGGAGAAAATAGGGAAAATATAGAAAAAAATCAATGAAATCCCGAATCTTGCATAAGAGAATCCGTTCAAAGAAAGCTGTTTTTGCGCCCCGCGTCGCAATCGCGCAAGCTTTAACGCGAAATTCAACAGCAAACTGATGGCATAATTTGGTATTTTAAGTAACACTGATTTTGTCTTGATAGCAATCTGACACCATAATGTGGTACCAACAGCAGGCTTACTCATAGAATAATTTGAATTTTATCCGATATCAAAACAAGGTATCAAATATCTAGGTATAAAAATGGTAAAATTGGTTCTCTTGTCGTTGTATAATTTGCCCCATAACAGTATGCTCGGATTGTCCGACTTTATTCCGATAACTGCTAGAAAAGCCACTGATCTTTTTTTCTACTCCGGTCGTGTTTGCAACGAAATTCATGCAAGTTTGCGCTGAGTTGTAGCTCATTAATCCAAAGCAATGTTTTGCGAGTAGATTTTTATACGGGCAGATATCAGAAACTACTTTTGGTTACCGAGTTTATTACTTTGAGATTTGAAACAAATCTAAACACTTCTACTCAACATACACATTCGCAGTCTCCTTATTGCCTTCGGCGGCTTCTCCTGAAGATGGGGCTTCTCCTCCTGAAGATGGGGCTTCTCCTCTTCAACGCACGCACCGAAACATACTCTCACCCCTGTTACAATTCGATGACCGTCCATGGCACCAGTTCGACGACCTCTACCGGGATCTGGCACGACGATCTCCAGTGGCTTCCGGTCCGACGACCTCCCAACGGCTCTGGCCCGACGACCTCCCATGGTTCTGGTTTCGGCTCGAAGCATCCCTTACGCCTCGACGTCTTTCCTGAGGTCTGATGCCTCTCAGTGGTTCCAGCCCAACGACCTCCACTTGGCTTTTCGGTCCGACGAATTTCCATGGCACCGACTTGACGACCTTCCGTGGTACCCCGCTCGTAAGTCCTCCAGTGGCTCCCGGCCCGACGACCACCACCTGATTTCTGGCTTGACGACCTTCCATGACAGCGGTCGACGACCTCCCAGATCCGGTCCGACGACTTTGTTGGTTTCACCTCGACGCTCCTATTTTGGCCGGCGCCTCACCAATGACACGACGACCTTCCGCTGGCTCTCGACTTGCCGACCTTCTGAGGATCCGACCAAAAGACCTTCCATGGCACCTGTCCGACGACCTTCCGTGTTTCCTGGCTTGTTGACCTTCATCTGGCTTCGGTCCGACTACCTTCCAGTTGGCTCCTGGTCCGACAACCTTCCACGATTCCCGGCTCGCCGACTTTCAAATGGCCCCGGCACAACGAACTCCCAATGGCTCTGCTCCCACGACCTTCTAGTGGTTCCGGTTTTTGCCTCGATGACATTCCAATGGTTCCTGTCTCGTTGTCCTTCCTTCGGCGCTAGCACTTCTTGCCACTGTTGTGGCATAACCTGTTGTGCAGCACTTGAGCAGTGGAAAGGAGAGATCTCTACTACCCGTTGGTAGAACTTGGAATACTTTGTTTCACTTCACCTAACTGTATTTTATACGCAAACCATCTCCATGGTTACTTTACTAATTGTTTATCAATTCTGTGTATGTTGTCAACTTTCCCATCGATTCCTACGATGAAACAAATCTCAACAATTTCTCAAATTGTGGGCTCTAAGCAAGGAATATTTAAAGAAGGTAATGTCGAGGCAGCCCTGCTTGCTTAGGCTTAAAATCCCAAATAAAACAACAAAACAAACAAAGCAGCCCTGCTTTAGTATTAGTACACACTGCGACGTCACAATCACGAAAAACCTGTTAATTCACTAGGAAATTTGCCTTTTTCGTTGATAATTTGAAGAATTTGCTTGAAATGTTCCACTTTTAATACCTGTTATTCTAGAAGGATTCTTGCTCTTCAAAATTGGTACGAAAAAAGTTGGATTTTCGAGTAATTTCTGTATGAAATAGACCATCGAAGTTCGAAAAAATGGTAGATTTTCCCTACTCAAATTTGCAAAACTTTAAAATTAGTTCAAAGTCTTCCATGAAAATGATCAAGTCAGTGCAGTTTAAGATCCTTATTACAAAAAAGTTATCAAAAAACAAACTTATATATAAAACCACAATTCGCATTTAAGTAAATCGAGTTATCAATAATCAATTGATGTTAATTGTTCTACATAAGAATTGAATATGGTAAACCGATTGGATAAAAATCATGACAATCAGTTGAACACTCAATAACTGCCAGCTAGACCTTTTTAAAGTAGATTTTATCTTCGTTTTTGAATGTTTTAGCTTCAAGATGACATTGCGTTCATTTTTAAAATGAGAAAAAAACATAATGCAATCTTCAAAGGACCAGAAAGTTTAATAACATATTGAATAGAGGATTTACAACACAATCAAAATAAAATTGGAATTCATTTTCGTTCTACAACATGTTTTTCTTTGAAATTTCTGCCATTCGCATATAAATTTTCAATACATTCGTTTTTGTGACGTCACAAAAAAAATCCAATATGGCTCTCGACACTACCTTATTTAAATATTCCTTGGGCTCTAAGATTTATGTGCATTCATTGTGCTCTCCACTTGACAGCTGTGGCAATGCCGAACTCTTAAGCAATGTTCATGTGCTTCGTGCATTCTAGAGCATATTAGCGCAGACGACAGATATCTTATCTTCGATACTAGGCTCATCTCGGCTCAGGACAATGATTCTTTTAATGGACGAATATTCATCATCCATCTTAGGCATTGCTTCACTGGTAAGACGCTCTGATTTGGAAGGGCATACTTATAGTAGGAATCTATCACGCACTTTGACGGTTATTTCGAAGTATTCGGTGGAGTTTAAAAAATTCTTCGTAACCATTAAGCTGCACTAAGTTCTATTCCTCGAAGCATGCTTATTGTTGAGGTTAATTGAAGTGGACTTCCTCCAGGTTGTTTCCTTCAATACTTGCCTCTACGCTTGGAGACTTGTTGCATGTGTTCCTTGATATTCTACGTAAGTGATATTTCTCTGTCTCCATTTCCTGAAATCCTTGGGGGCAAGACTGTTTCCTAAGATTCCCTTTTTGCCCTTACATTTAGTCGTATGTTCGTTCAACCAACCGTGCAGCAATCTGCTTTTCGTCATTTTCTTTTGAGGAAAAATCTCTTAAGCTTTAATTAAATTAAAAATTTTTTTATCTGAACATTTATCCTCTAAAACTTGGAACTCTTTTAACCACATTTTCTAAAAGCTTAAGTTCGATATTTATGAGTTTGGTCATTTGAGATCAGATCCTTGTTAAGGAATTGGCTTAACTAACGTTCGTTGATAGGAGCAAGGAATTTTTCCTGATACATAAACTGCGTTGAGCATTTAAAATTTTTTTAGCTTCAATACCGAATTCAGTTATATTAGAAATCCGTTGGATCTGTTTTCCCCTGGAGTTCTTCCAATTACTCAAAACTTCAAGTAATTCATCTGGTTTTAGGGGGAGCTCATATTCTGAGAGACTTTGGATGGTATCGCAACAAGGTGAAGGGACGGATTTGTGAGGAGTTAATTTTTATGAATGAATTAATCTCAGTGTATAAATCGACGAACATTCGAACACCCCTCGTTACGTGTCAAAATATATCGAATATTTCTCCCACTGGGCATCCGACTCACACGGGCTCTCGGACCACCTGTCACGTCAGTAAAAACCGTTGGAGGAGCTCGAGCCAGTCGGCGTTCACGCGGTAAGCAGCAAAGATGCTCGGTAGATTCTCGTGTCAGGGCAGTCGAGCAATCGGAGATTTCCTCTGGTAGTCTGATGCCAGTTTTCACAGGATTCATTAGAACTTTTGAAATAGTGGTTCATCAATTTGAATTTTGTTTCGTGGGGAATCAGAAGAAATTTTTCGAGTTCCTTGATAGCGACGATGGGGTTGTTTCTTACAAGTTTCTTGAAAGCTGCTCGGGATTTTTGAAACGATAGGAAGTTTGATAGCGTTCTTTGTCTGTTGTATCTTCTAAAAGCGGAGCGTTTTTTTCGTGTAATAATTTATTTTCCTCAGGACACCATTTTTTAAGAAAATTTCATTTTTTCCTGTATGATGAAAGAGGAACTTTCGATAACTTCTTCAATTATATCTATCATTTCTTGTGGGGAGTAAATGAACTGTGGGGGAATTTGATTTAATTTCTCTATAACCTGTTCCTTATTAACCCGTTTCAAAGTTGTTTCTACTTTTTGGCAAATTCCTTGGATCTCGACTAGTATGGAGAAGTTAGCGCTTCCGAATTCTTCTTCTTGTACCGACCACACCGTTTTGCTGGCTAATCCTGTAGAACTGAGGGTTAGGTCGAGATCTTGCAATAATCTCCTACGTTTGCATATTGCGGTCTCTGGGCTCCATGAAGTATGGTGGGCATTCAGATCAGCTCCAAGGGTGACTTCACCTCTTATTTCTTCCAAAAATTCTATTAGGTCCTATAGTGCTTTGAAGGCTGCTATATCCGAGTCTGTGGCGGGTGGCAGATACCCTGAAACGATTGTTACTGTGCGTGAAGGGCTTAGAAGTCTGACGGCGACACTTTCTAAAGGTGACATGTTGGGTACAGCCACATCTTCCCATTGTAGGTCGTCTCTCACTACGATACCTACTCCACCATACCCGTTCGGACGTCTCTTAAAAATTAGTTCGTAGCCTTTTATTTGAAAGGGTTCCTGTTCTTTGAGCCATATTTCCTGGAGAATGGCACAACTGATGTTATTTTGTACCAAGCTTGCATACAGTTCTTCCCGTGTCTCTGTGGCTCTTATTTAAGCTACGGACGTTGTTTTTTTTAGCAGTTAAAGATTTTTATTCATTTTTCTGTTCAGTATTTCTTCTGTTAAAATCTGATTCGAAATTTGAAGATTCGATAATTTGGTTCAAAGTGTTGCTTACTTCCATATGTAGGCTGTCTGCGTCCAGTTCGGTATGATCGGACTTCAAAGTATTATCTAGTCTATCTCTCAGCTCTATAATTGCTGCTATCCACGGTTTCGCTGCGAAGTACCTCATGAAGCTTTTTCGAAGAAAGGCTATGAGATGTTCCATTTCCGTTGCTCGAAGAGGATTATCGATCATTCGGGTTTCCCGAGGGTTGAATCTTCTATTCGTTCGTTGACTAAAAGTTACCTGGGAGACAGGAACTTCGGTGGTGAGTTGTGAGTTAGTCCGATCTTTGGTTCGGTCTTATTGTCGCATGAGTCGATGGAAAGGATGTTTTGGAAAACATAATGTGTGCCGTTTTGTTCTGGGATTGTGAAAATTTACTCTCGTCGACAAAATCGCTGAAGCGGTTCGTCAGGACGGGAAATTTCTTTCGAACACCTCAAACTGGTGTTTTTTTTATCTGCATTACCCTGTTTATTTGTGAACCACGATGACGTTCTTGGCAACCCCTGTTAGTTGCGTCGTGTTCACTGCCGCAATTGGGGCATCCTTATCGCAGTCTTGGTTCATGCTGTCGTGCTCCTTCCCACAATTTTTGCAGCGTTGTCGTCTTTTGCAGGTTTTGCTGGAGCGGCCGAAATGCCAGCTTTGCCGACATAACCTTACTGGAAAAATATACCGCTCCTTCCTAAAAAACAATCGTATATCTTGGGATCTGTCTGCCTTGAATCTCTACTTTTATGTTGTTTATCGAGTAGAGCTTTCCCCTTTCTCCTTTTCTCATGATGCGTTTCGAGCTCAAAACAGGGTACATTTTCTTTTCCAGACACTCGTAGAAATCGAGCGAGACATTCATCACAAAAACAAATGCTCTTGGATATTGTCGTTGCTTGAAAATTTTTAGGTTAAGATACTCTAGTGGAAGAGCTTCAAAAGAAGGAAAAAATTGTGGAATTTCCCAATTGATAAAACATCTTTAGGGGATTATGCTCCTGGGTTTAGCGGTTCGATAAAAATGACTGGTTCGTTGTTTGGCACCTCCTGGGTAGACTGCGTGACGGTGTTGCGGCTGGGACGAGAAGCCTGCGTTCGAATCCGGCGTTGCTGCTGCTTCGGGAGTTGATTTTGTTGCTGTTCTTCCTTTGGAGTACGCATCCTTGTTCTGCACTCCTTGTGCTGCTCTTGTTTGTATTGAGGATTTTGTTGGTGAAAAATTAACAATCAATGTGGTTCTATTTTGATCGCGTTTGACAGTTCTAATACACTATTAACTCTAAAAACTCAAATATGTTTGAAATTTATACAAGGGGTAGGAACTACTACAAACTAAGAATAACTCCCACAAAAACGGTTAATGTTTAATGCGACGAATAATTCTTTAACATTCCTTTTTCCTGCTTTCAGGGAGAAGATGGCATTCTTCACCCGCCGCGGGGTGTCCGTTCCTGAACTGCCGGCCGACATTCTGCACCAGGACGATTGCAGCGAGCAGGAGCTGATCGTTGCCAGCGTGTGCAATTCACCGATCAAATGTGACCCGGAACCGATGCCGGGACCGTCGAAGCCTTTCGACCCATCGGAACCGTCGACCTCGAAGGCCGGCGACCGGCCAGAGTTCTCCTACACTGATGTCGATCGGAACTACGGGGTGGAAGTGTGAATGAATAATTTGAAGCTGTGGCGTTTTGGGGGGAAAAATCAAACATGACAACTTGCGTACAGGTCTTTTAGTCATCTTCTCTGTGTGTTTAAGCTGTTCCGGAACAAAACTTCGACGCTCGGAGCGTCGATAAGCTTTAGGTTATTTGCAGAAAAATTACAATTTGAAAACAAAGGTAACAAACACACAAAAACATCCGTTCAAATCTGCTTAGCCGCAGAAATATAAAATGGTTCATAGATAGCAAACAAACAAACAAACAGTAGTAGTTCTACTTTGTAGGTAGTTAGTTAGGGATAGGGTTTAATTTTGTTAGAAGAAAAGCTGTTTTTTCTGTCTTTCTTTCTTAAGAGAAGCCAACTCAGTGCTTTTGTTCTGCGAACCAAAGCTCGACGTGCATTTATGTTATAAGATTTTAAAAACCCGGATCGGAGTCGGGATATGGATGTGTGTTATTTGTATTTGTGTTAGGATCGATCATAGTGTAATTTTAATTGGGTTTGCTCGTGAAGGAGATGAGGTTGAACAAATGTTGATTGGAATAGCGTTTGAATGTAGTAGAATTAAGCGAATTTTATCCAGAAAGTTAGTGGTTGTATGTTTATATTCGAATCAAACGAACAAACTTGTTTGTGGTCCCGCCCAGATGCTTGTTTCTCCAAAAGTAGCTGTACCAAATATTAGGTAAAATTTTGGAACTTGAC
>NW_026598466.1:0-25183 GCF_029784155.1 Uranotaenia lowii | reverse complement strand
CGAGCGGAAAAAATCGAAAAAAATTATTTTTGCCGAAAAATTTTCGACTTTAAAATTTTGGCAGATTAAAAAAATTCAAGGTTTTTCGCGCGCCCCCCGAGCGGAAAAAATCGAAAAAAATGATTTTTTGCCGAAAAATTTTCGACTTTAAAATTTTGCAAGATTCAAAAAATTCAAGGTTTTTCGCGCGCCCCCCGAGCGGAAAAAATCGAAAAAAATGATTTTTCGCCGAAAAATTTTCGAGTTTAAAATTTTGCAAGATTAAAAAAATTCAAGGTTTTTCGCGCGCCCCCCGAGCGGAAAAATCGAAAAAAATGATTTTTTGCCGAAAAATTTTCGACTTTAAAATTTTGCAAGATTCAAAAAATTCAAGGTTTTTCGCGCGCCCCCCGAGCGGAAAAATCGAAAAAAATGATTTTTGCCGAAAAATTTTCGACTTTAAAATTTTGCAAGATTCAAAAAATTCAAGGTTTTTCGCGCGCCCCCCGAGCGGAAAAAATCGAAAAAAATGAATTTTCGCCGAAAAATTTTCGAGTTTAAAATTTTGCAAGATTCAAAAAATTCAAGGTTTTTCGCGCGCCTCCCGAGCGGAAAAAATTGAAAAAAATGATTTTTTGCCGAAAACTTTTCGAGTTTAAAATTTTGCAAGATTCAAAAAATTCAAGGTTTTTCGCGCGCCCCCCGAGCGGAAAAAATCGAAAAAAATAATTTTTTGCCGAAAAATTTTCGACTTTAAAATTTTGCAAGATTCAAAAAATTCAAGGTTTTTCGCGCGCCCCCCGAGCGGAAAAAATCGAAAAAAATGATTTTTTGCCGAAAAATTTTCGAGTTTAAAATTTTGCAAGATTCAAAAAATTCAAGGTTTTTCGCGCGCCCCCCGAGCGGAAAAAATCGAAAAAAATTATTTTTTGCCGAAAAATTTTCGACTTTAAAATTTTGCAAGATTCAAAAAATTCAAGGTTTTTCGCGCGCCCCCCGAGCGGAAAAAATCGAAAAAAATGATTTTTTGCCGAAAAATTTTCGAGTTTAAAATTTTGCAACATTCAAAAAATTCAAGGTTTTTCGCGCGCCCCCCGAGCGGAAAGAATTGAAAAAAATGATTTTTTGCCGAAAAATTTTCGAGTTTAAAATTTTGCAAGATTCAAAAAATTCAAGGTTTTTCGCGCGCCCCCGAGCGGAAAAAATCGAAAAAAATATTTTTTTGCCGAAAAATTTTCGACTTTAAAATTTTGCAAGATTCAAAAAATTCAAGGTTTTTCGCGCGCCCCCCGAGCGGAAAAAATCGAAAAAAATGATTTTTTGCCGAAAAATTTTCGAGTTTAAAATTTTGCAAGATTCAAAAAATTCAAGGTTTTTCGCGCGCCCCCCGAGCGGAAAAAATCGAACAAAATGATTTTTCGCCGAAAAATTTTCGAGTTTAAAATTTTGCAAGATTCAAAAAATTCAAGGTTTTTCGCGCGCCCCCCGAGCGGAAAAAATCGAAAAAAATGATTTTTTGCCGAAAAATTTTCGAGTTTAAAATTTTGCAAGATTCAAAAAATTCAAGGTTTTTCGCGCGCCCCCCGAGCGGAAAAATCGAAAAAAATGATTTTTGCCGAAAAATTTTCGACTTTAAAATTTTGCAAGATTCAAAAAATTCAAGGTTTTTCGCGCGCCCCCCGAGCGGAAAAAATCGAAAAAAATGATTTTTCGCCGAAAAATTTTCGAGTTTAAAATTTTGCAAGATTCAAAAAATTCAAGGTTTTTCGCGCGCCCCCCGAGCGGAAAAATCGAAAAAAATGATTTTTTGCCGAAAAATTTTCGAGTTTAAAATTTTGCAAGATTCAAAAAAATTCAAGGTTTTTCGCGCGCCCCCCGAGCGGAAAAAATCGAAAAAATGATTTTTTGCCGAAAAATTTTCGACTTTAAAATTTTGCAAGATTCAAAAAATTCAAGGTTTTTCGCGCGCCCCCCGAGCGGAAAAAAATCGAAAAAAATGATTTTTTGCCGAAAAATTTTCGACTTTAAAATTTTGCAAGATTCAAAAAATTCAAGGTTTTTCGCGCGCCCCCCGAGCGGAAAAATCGAAAAAAATGATTTTTGCCGAAAAATTTTCGAGTTTAAAATTTTGCAAGATTCAAAAAATTCAAGGTTTTTCGCGCGCCCCCCGAGCGGAAAAAATCGAAAAAAATGATTTTTTGCCGAAAAATTTTCGAGTTTAAAATTTTGCAAGATTCAAAAAATTCAAGGTTTTTCGCGCGCCCCCCGAGCGGAAAAAATCGAAAAAAATGATTTTTTGCCGAAAAATTTTCGACTTTAAAATTTTGGCAGATTAAAAAAATTCAAGGTTTTTCGCGCGCCCCCCGAGCGGAAAAAATCGAAAAAAATGATTTTTTGCCGAAAAATTTTCGACTTTAAAATTTTGCAAGATTCAAAAAATTCAAGGTTTTTCGCGCGCCCCCCGAGCGGAAAAAATCGAAAAAAAATGATTTTTCGCCGAAAAATTTTCGAGTTTAAAATTTTGCAAGATTCAAAAAATTCAAGGTTTTTCGCGCGCCCCCCGAGCGGAAAAATCGAAAAAAATGATTTTTTGCCGAAAAATTTTCGAGTTTAAAATTTTGCAAGATTCAAAAAATTCAAGGTTTTTCGCGCGCCCCCCGAGCGGAAAAATCGAAAAAAATGATTTTTGCCGAAAAATTTTCGACTTTAAAATTTTGCAAGATTCAAAAAATTCAAGGTTTTTCGCGCGCCCCCCGAGCGGAAAAAATCGAAAAAAATGATTTTTTGCCGAAAAATTTTCGACTTTAAAATTTTGCAAGATTCAAAAAATTCAAGGTTTTTCGCGCGCCCCCCGAGCGGAAAAATCGAAAAAAATGATTTTTGCCGAAAAATTTTCGAGTTTAAAATTTTGCAAGATTCAAAAAATTCAAGGTTTTTCGCGCGCCCCCCGAGCGGAAAAAATCGAAAAAAATAATTTTTTGCCGAAAAATTTTCGACTTTAAAATTTTGCAAGATTCAAAAAATTCAAGGTTTTTCGCGCGCCCCCCGAGCGGAAAAAATCGAAAAAAATGATTTTTTGCCGAAAAATTTTCGACTTTAAAATTTTGCAAGATTCAAAAAATTCAAGGTTTTTCGTGCGCCCCCCGAGCGGAAAAAATCGAAAAAAATGATTTTTTGCCGAAAAATTTTCGAGTTTAAAATTTTGCAAGATTCAAAAAATTCAAGGTTTTTCGCGCGCCCCCCGAGCGGAAAAATCGAAAAAAATGATTTTTTGCCGAAAAATTTTCGACTTTAAAATTTTGCAAGATTCAAAAAATTCAAGGTTTTTCGCGCGCCCCCCGAGCGGAAAAAATCGAAAAAAATGATTTTTGCCGAAAAATTTTCGAGTTTAAAATTTTGCAAGATTCAAAAAAATCAAGGTTTTTCGCGCGCCTCCCGAGCGGAAAAAATTGAAAAAAATGATTTTTTGCCGAAGCTTTTCGAGTTTAAAATTTTGCAAGATTCAAAAAATTCAAGGTTTTTCGCGCGCCCCCCGAGCGGAAAAAATCGAAAAAAATAATTTTTTGCCGAAAAATTTTCGACTTTAAAATTTTGCAAGATTCAAAAAATTCATGGTTTTTCGCGCGCCCCCCGAGCGGAAAAAATCGAAAAAAATGATTTTTTGCCGAAAAATTTTCGAATTTAAAATTTTGCAAGATTCAAAAAATTCAAGGTTTTTCGCGCGCCCCCCGAGCGGAAAAAATCGAAAAAAATTATTTTTTGTCGAAAAATTTTCGACTTTAAAATTTTGCAAGATTCAAAAAATTCAAGGTTTTTCGCGCGCCCCCCGAGCGGAAAAAATCGAAAAAAATGATTTTTGCCGAAAAATTTTCGAGTTTAAAATTTTGCAAGATTCAAAAAATTCAAGGTTTTTCGCGCGCTCCCCGAGCGGAAAAAATTGAAAAAAATGATTTTTTGCCGAAAAATTTTCGAGTTTAAAATTTTGCAAGATTCAAAAAATTCAAGGTTTTTCGCGCGCCCCCCGAGCGGAAAAAATCGAAAAAAATATTTTTTTGCCGAAAAATTTTCGAGTTTAAAATTTTGCAAGATTCAAAAAATTCAAGGTTTTTCGCGCGCCCCCCGAGCGGAAAAAATCGAAAAAAATGATTTTTTGCCGAAAAATTTTCGACTTTAAAATTTTGGCAGATTAAAAAAAATCAAGGTTTTTCGCGCGCCCCCCGAGCGGAAAAAATCGAAAAAAATGATTTTTTGCCGAAAAATTTTCGACTTTAAAATTTTGCAAGATTCAAAAAATTCAAGGTTTTTCGCGCGCCCCCCGAGCGGAAAAAATCGAAAAAAATGATTTTTCGCCGAAAAATTTTCGAGTTTAAAATTTTGCAAGATTCAAAAAATTCAAGGTTTTTCGCGCGCCCCCCGAGCGGAAAAATCGAAAAAAATGATTTTTTGCCGAAAAATTTTCGAGTTTAAAATTTTGCAAGATTCAAAAAATTCAAGGTTTTTCGCGCGCCCCCCGAGCGGAAAAATCGAAAAAAATGATTTTTGCCGAAAAATTTTCGACTTTAAAATTTTGCAAGATTCAAAAAATTCAAGGTTTTTCGCGCGCCCTCCGAGCGGAAAAAATCGAAAAAAATGATTTTTTGCCGAAAAATTTTCGAGTTTAAAATTTTGCAAGATTCAAAAAATTCAAGGTTTTTCGCGCGCCCCCCGAGCGGAAAAATGGAAAAAAATGATTTTTACCGAAAAATTTTCGAGTTTAAAATTTTGCAAGATTCAAAAAATTCAAGGTTTTTCGCGCGCCCCCCGAGCGGAAAAAATCGAAAAAAATAATTTTTTGCCGAAAAATTTTCGACTTTAAAATTTTGCAAGATTCAAAAAATTCAAGGTTTTTCGCGCGCCCCCCGAGCGGAAAAAATCGAAAAAAATGATTTTTTGCCGAAAAATTTTCGACTTTAAAATTTTGCAAGATTCAAAAAATTCAAGGTTTTTCGTGCGCCCCCCGAGCGGAAAAAATCGAAAAAAATAATTTTTTGCCGAAAAATTTTCGAGTTTAAAATTTTGCAAGATTCAAAAAATTCAAGGTTTTTCGCGCGCCCCCCGAGCGGAAAAATCGAAAAAAATGATTTTTTGCCGAAAAATTTTCGACTTTAAAATTTTGCAAGATTCAAAAAATTCAAGGTTTATCGCGCGCCCCCCGAGCGGAAAAAATCGAAAAAAATGATTTTTGCCGAAAAATTTTCGAGTTTAAAATTTTGCAAGATTCAAAAAATTCAAGGTTTTTCACGCGCCTCCCGAGCGGAAAAAATTGAAAAAAATGATTTTTTGCCGAAAACTTTTCGAGTTTAAAATTTTGCAAGATTCAAAAAATTCAAGGTTTTTCGCGCGCCCCCCGAGCGGAAAAAATCGAAAAAAATAATTTTTTGCCGAAAAATTTTCGACTTTAAAATTTTGCAAGATTCAAAAAATTCAAGGTTTTTCGCGCGCCCCCCGAGCGGAAAAAATCGAAAAAAATGATTTTTTGCCGAAAAATTTTCGAGTTTAAAATTTTGCAAGATTCAAAAAATTCAAGGTTTTTCGCGCGCCCCCCGAGCGGAAAAAAATCGAAAAAAATTATTTTTTGCCGAAAAATTTTCGACTTTAAAATTTTGAGAGATTCAAAAAATTCAAGGTTTTTCGCGCGCCCCCCGAGCGGAAAAAATCGAAAAAAATGATTTTTGCCGAAAAATTTTCGAGTTTAAAATTTTGCAACATTCAAAAAATTCAAGGTTTTTCGCGCGCCCCCCGAGCGGAAAGAATTGAAAAAAATGATTTTTTGCCGAAAAATTTTCGAGTTTAAAATTTTGCAAGATTCAAAAAATTCAAGGTTTTTCGCGCGCCCCCCGAGCGGAAAAAATCGAAAAAAATATTTTTTTGCCGAAAAATTTTCGACTTTAAAGTTTTGCAAGATTCAAAAAATTCAAGGTTTTTCGCGCGCCCCCCGAGCGGAAAAAATCGAAAAAAATGATTTTTTGCCGAAAAATTTTCGAGTTTAAAATTTTGCAAGATTCAAAAAATTCAAGGTTTTTCGCGCGCCCCCCGAGCGGAAAAAATCGAACAAAATGATTTTTCGCCGAAAAATTTTCGAGTTTAAAATTTTGCAAGATTCAAAAAATTCAAGGTTTTTCGCGCGCCCCCCGAGCGGAAAAAATCGAAAAAAATGATTTTTTGCCGAAAAATTTTCGAGTTTAAAATTTTGCAAGATTCAAAAAATTCAAGGTTTTTCGCGCGCCCCCCGAGCGGAAAAAATCGAAAAAATGATTTTTTGCCGAAAAATTTTCGACTTTAAAATTTTGCAAGATTCAAAAAATTCAAGGTTTTTCGCGCGCCCCCCGAGCGGAAAAAATCGAAAAAAATGATTTTTTGCCGAAAAATTTTCGACTTTAAAATTTTGCAAGCTTCAAAAAATTCAAGGTTTTTCGCGCGCCCCCCGAGCGGAAAAATCGAAAAAAATGATTTTTGCCGAAAAATTTTCGAGTTTAAAATTTTGCAAGATTCAAAAAATTCAAGGTTTTTCGCTCGCCCCCCGAGCGGAAAAAATCGAAAAAAATGATTTTTTGCCGAAAAATTTTCGAGTTTAAAATTTTGCAAGATTCAAAAAATTCAAGGTTTTTCGCGCGCCCCCCGAGCGGAAAAAATCGAAAAAAATGATTTTTTGCCGAAAAATTTTCGACTTTAAAATTTTGGCAGATTAAAAAAATTCAAGGTTTTTCGCGCGCCCCCCGAGCGGAAAAAATCGAAAAAAATGATTTTTTGCCGAAAAATTTTCGACTTTAAAATTTTGCAAGATTCAAAAAATTCAAGGTTTTTCGCGCGCCCCCCGAGCGGAAAAAATCGAAAAAAATGATTTTTCGCCGAAAAATTTTCGAGTTTAAAATTTTGCAAGATTCAAAAAATTCAAGGTTTTTCGCGCGCCCCCCGAGCGGAAAAATCGAAAAAAATGATTTTTTGCCGAAAAATTTTCGAGTTTAAAATTTTGCAAGATTCAAAAAATTCAAGGTTTTTCGCGCGCCCCCCGAGCGGAAAAATCGAAAAAAATGATTTTTGCCGAAAAATTTTCGACTTTAAAATTTTGCAAGATTCAAAAAATTCAAGGTTTTTCGCGCGCCCCCCGAGCGGAAAAAATCGAAAAAAATGATTTTTTGCCGAAAAATTTTCGACTTTAAAATTTTGCAAGATTCAAAAAATTCAAGGTTTTTCGCGCGCCCCCCGAGCGGAAAAATCGAAAAAAATGATTTTTGCCGAAAAATTTTCGAGTTTAAAATTTTGCAAGATTCAAAAAATTCAAGGTTTTTCGCGCGCCCCCCGAGCGGAAAAAATCGAAAAAAAGAATTTTTTGCCGAAAAATTTTCGACTTTAAAATTTTGCAAGATTCAAAAAATTCAAGGTTTTTCGCGCGCCCCCCGAGCGGAAAAAATCGAAAAAAATGATTTTTTGCCGAAAAATTTTCGACTTTAAAATTTTGCAAGATTCAAAAAATTCAAGGTTTTTCGTGCGCCCCCCGAGCGGAAAAAATCGAAAAAAATGATTTTTTGCCGAAAAATTTTCGACTTTAAAATTTTGCAAGATTCAAAAAATTCAAGGTTTTTCGCGCGCCCCCCGAGCGGAAAAATCGAAAAAAATGATTTTTTGCCGAAAAATTTTCGACTTTAAAATTTTGCAAGATTCAAAAAATTCAAGGTTTTTCGCGCGCCCCCCGAGCGGAAAAAATCGAAAAAAATGATTTTTGCCGAAAAATTTTCGAGTTTAAAATTTTGCAAGATTCAAAAAATTCAAGGTTTTTCGCGCGCCTCCCGAGCGGAAAAAATTGAAAAAAATGATTTTTTGCCGAAAACTTTTCGAGTTTAAAATTTTGCAAGATTCAAAAAATTCAAGGTTTTTCGCGCGCCCCCCGAGCGGAAAAAATCGAAAAAAATAATTTTTTGCCGAAAAATTTTCGACTTTAAAATTTTGCAAGATTCAAAAAATTCAAGGTTTTTCGCGCGCCCCCCGAGCGGAAAAAATCGAAAAAAATGATTTTTTGCCGAAAAATTTTCGAGTTTAAAATTTTGCAAGATTCAAAAAATTCAAGGTTTTTCGCGCGCCCCCCGAGCGGAAAAAATCGAAAAAAATGATTTTTTGCCGAAAAATTTTCGACTTTAAAATTTTGCAAGATTCAAAAAATTCAAGGTTTTTCGCGCGCCCCCCGAGCGGAAAAAATCGAAAAAAAATGATTTTTGCCGAAAAATTTTCGAGTTTAAAATTTTGCAAGATTCAAAAAATTCAAGGTTTTTCGCGCGCTCCCCGAGCGGAAAAAATTGAAAAAAATGATTTTTTGCCGAAAAATTTTCGAGTTTAAAATTTTGCAAGATTCAAAAAATTCAAGGTTTTTCGCGCGCCCCCCGAGCGGAAAAAATCGAAAAAAATATTTTTTTGCCGAAAAATTTTCGACTTTAAAATTTTGCAAGATTCAAAAAATTCAAGGTTTTTCGCGCGCCCCCCGAGCGGAAAAAATCGAAAAAAATGATTTTTTGCCGAAAAATTTTCGAGTTTAAAATTTTGCAAGATTCAAAAAATTCAAGGTTTTTCGCGCGCCCCCCGAGCGGAAAAAATCGAAAAAAATGATTTTTCGCCGAAAAATTTTCGAGTTTAAAATTTTGCAAGATTCAAAAAATTCAAGGTTTTTCGCGCGCCCCCCGAGCGGAAAAAATCGAAAAAAATGATTTTTTGCCGAAAAATTTTCGAGTTTAAAATTTTGCAAGATTAAAAAAATTCAAGGTTTTTCGCGCGCCCCCCGAGCGGAAAAATCGAAAAAAATGATTTTTGCCGAAAAATTTTCGAGTTTAAAATTTTGCAAGATTCAAAAAATTCAAGGTTTTTCGCGCGCCCCCCGAGCGGAAAAAATCGAAAAAAATGATTTTTTGCCGAAAAATTTTCGAGTTTAAAATTTTGCAAGATTCAAAAAATTCAAGGTTTTTCGCGCGCCCCCCGAGCGGAAAAAATCGAAAAAAATGATTTTTTGCCGAAAAATTTTCGAGTTTAAAATTTTGCAAGATTCAAAAAATTCAAGGTTTTTCGCGCGCCCCCCGAGCGGAAAAAATCGAAAAAAATGATTTTTTGCCGAAAAATTTTCGACTTTAAAATTTTGGCAGATTAAAAAAATTCAAGGTTTTTCGCGCGCCCCCCGAGCGGAAAAAATCGAAAAAAATGATTTTTTGCCGAAAAATTTTCGACTTTAAAATTTTGCAAGATTCAAAAAATTCAAGGTTTTTCGCGCGCCCCCCGAGCGGAGAAAATCGAAAAAAATGATTTTTCGCCGAAAAATTTTCGAGTTTAAAATTTTGCAAGATTAAAAAAAATTCAAGGTTTTTCGCGCGCCCCCCGAGCGGAAAAATCGAAAAAAATGATTTTTTGCCGAAAAATTTTCGAGTTTAAAATTTTGCAAGATTCAAAAAATTCAAGGTTTTTCGCGCGCCCCCCGAGCGGAAAAATCAAAAAAAATGATTTTTGCCGAAAAATTTTCGACTTTAAAATTTTGCAAGATTAAAAAAATTCAAGGTTTTTCGCGCGCCCCCCGAGCGGAAAAAATCGAAAAAAATGATTTTTCGCCGAAAAATTTTCGAGTTTAAAATTTTGCAAGATTCAAAAAATTCAAGGTTTTTCGCGCGCCCCCCGAGCGGAAAAAATCGAAAAAAATAATTTTTTGCCGAAAAATTTTCGACTTTAAAATTTTGCAAGATTCAAAAAATTCAAGGTTTTTCGCGCGCCCCCCGAGCGGAAAAAATCGAAAAAAATGATTTTTTGCCGAAAAATTTTCGAGTTTAAAATTTTGCAAGATTCAAAAAATTCAAGGTTTGCCGCGCGCCCCCCGAGCGGAAAAAATCGAAAAAAATTATTTTTTGCCGAAAAATTTTCGACTTTAAAATTTTGCAAGATTCAAAAAATTCAAGGTTTTTCGCGCGCCCCCCGAGCGGAAAAAATCGAAAAAAATGATTTTTGCCGAAAAATTTTCGAGTTTAAAATTTTGCAACATTCAAAAAATTCAAGGTTTTTCGCGCGCCCCCCGAGCGGAAAGAATTGAAAAAAATGATTTTTTGCCGAAAAATTTTCGAGTTTAAAATTTTGCAAGATTCAAAAAATTCAAGGTTTTTCGCGCGCCCCCCGAGCGGAAAAAATCGAAAAAAATATTTTTTTGCCGAAAAATTTTCGACTTTAAAATTTTGCAAGATTCAAAAAATTCAAGGTTTTTCGCGCGCCCCCCGAGCGGAAAAAATCGAAAAAAATGATTTTTTGCCGAAAAATTTTCGAGTTTAAAATTTTGCAAGATTCAAAAAATTCAAGGTTTTTCGCGCGCCCCCCGAGCGGAAAAAATCGAACAAAATGATTTTTCGCCGAAAAATTTTCGAGTTTAAAATTTTGCAAGATTCAAAAAATTCAAGGTTTTTCGCGCGCCCCCCGAGCGGAAAAAATCGAAAAAATTGATTTTTTGCCGAAAAATTTTCGAGTTTAAAATTTTGCAAGATTCAAAAAATTCAAGGTTTTTCGCGCGCCCCCCGAGCGGAAAAATCGAAAAAAATGATTTTTGCCGAAAAATTTTCGAGTTTAAAATTTTGCAAGATTCAAAAAATTCAAGGTTTTTCGCGCGCCCCCCGAGCGGAAAAAATCGAAAAAAATGATTTTTCGCCGAAAAATTTTCGAGTTTAAAATTTTGCAAGATTCAAAAAATTCAAGGTTTTTCGCGCGCCCCCCGAGCGGAAAAATCGAAAAAAATGATTTTTTGCCGAAAAATTTTCGAGTTTAAAATTTTGCAAGATTCAAAAAAATTCAAGGTTTTTCGCGCGCCCCCCGAGCGGAAAAAATCGAAAAAATGATTTTTTGCCGAAAAATTTTCGACTTTAAAATTTTGCAAGATTCAAAAAATTCAAGGTTTTTCGCGCGCCCCCCGAGCGGAAAAAATCGAAAAAAATGATTTTTTGCCGAAAAATTTTCGACTTTAAAATTTTGCAAGATTCAAAAAATTCAAGGTTTTTCGCGCGCCCCCCGAGCGGAAAAATCGAAAAAAATGATTTTTGCCGAAAAATTTTCGAGTTTAAAATTTTGCAAGATTCAAAAAATTCAAGGTTTTTCGCGCGCCCCCCGAGCGGAAAAAATCGAAAAAAATGATTTTTTGCCGAAAAATTTTCGAGTTTAAAATTTTGCAAGATTCAAAAAATTCAAGGTTTATCGCGCGCCCCCCGAGCGGAAAAAATCGAAAAAAATGATTTTTTGCCGAAAAATTTTCGACTTTAAAATTTTGGCAGATTAAAAAAATTCAAGGTTTTTCGCGCGCCCCCCGAGCGGAAAAAATCGAAAAAAATGATTTTTTGCCGAAAAATTTTCGACTTTAAAATTTTGCAAGATTCAAAAAATTCAAGGTTTTTCGCGCGCCCCCCGAGCGGAAAAAATCGAAAAAAATGATTTTTCGCCGAAAAATTTTCGACTTTAAAATTTTGCAAGATTCAAAAAATTCAAGGTTTTTCGCGCGCCCCCCGAGCGGAAAAATCGAAAAAAATGATTTTTTGCCGAAAAATTTTCGAGTTTAAAATTTTGCAAGATTCAAAAAATTCAAGGTTTTTCGCCCGCCCCCCGAGCGGAAAAATCGAAAAAAATGATTTTTGCCGAAAAATTTTCGACTTTAAAATTTTGCAAGATTCAAAAAATTCAAGGTTTTTCGCGCGCCCCCCGAGCGGAAAAAATCGAAAAAAATGATTTTTTGCCGAAAAATTTTCGACTTTAAAATTTTGCAAGATTCAAAAAATTCAAGGTTTTTCGCGCGCCCCCCGAGCGGAAAAATCGAAAAAAATGATTTTTGCCGAAAAATTTTCGAGTTTAAAATTTTGCAAGATTCAAAAAATTCAAGGTTTTTCGCGCGCCCCCCGAGCGGAAAAAATCGAAAAAAATAATTTTTTGCCGAAAAATTTTCGACTTTAAAATTTTGCAAGATTCAAAAAATTCAAGGTTTTTCGCGCGCCCCCCGAGCGGAAAAAATCGAAAAAAATGATTTTTTGCCGAAAAATTTTCGACTTTAAAATTTTGCAAGATTCAAAAAATTCAAGGTTTTTCGTGCGCCCCCCGAGCGGAAAAAATCGAAAAAAATGATTTTTTGCCGAAAAATTTTCGAGTTTAAAATTTTGCAAGATTCAAAAAATTCAAGGTTTTTCGCGCGCCCCCCGAGCGGAAAAATCGAAAAAAATGATTTTTTGCCGAAAAATTTTCGAGTTTAAAATTTTGCAAGATTCAAAAAATTCAAGGTTTTTCGCGCGCCCCCCGAGCGGAAAAAATCGAAAAAAATGATTTTTGCCGAAAAATTTTCGAGTTTAAAATTTTGCAAGATTCAAAAAATTCAAGGTTTTTCGCGCGCCTCCCGAGCGGAAAAAATTGAAAAAAATGATTTTTTGCCGAAAACTTTTCGAGTTTAAAATTTTGCAAGATTCAAAAAATTCAAGGTTTTTCGCGCGCCCCCCGAGCGGAAAAAATCGAAAAAAATAATTTTTTGCCGAAAAATTTTCGACTTTAAAATTTTGCAAGATTCAAAAAATTCAAGGTTTTTCGCGCGCCCCCCGAGCGGAAAAAATGGAAAAAAATGATTTTTTGCCGAAAAATTTTCGAGTTTAAAATTTTGCAAGATTCAAAAAATTCAAGGTTTTTCGCGCGCCCCCCGAGCGGAAAAAATCGAAAAAAATTATTTTTTGCCGAAAAATTTTCGACTTTAAAATTTTGCAAGATTCAAAAAATTCAAGGTTTTTCGCGCGCCCCCCGAGCGGAAAAAATCGAAAAAAATGATTTTTGCCGAAAAATTTTCGAGTTTAAAATTTTGCAAGATTCAAAAAATTCAAGGTTTTTCGCGCGCTCCCCGAGCGGAAAAAATTGAAAAAAATGATTTTTTGCCGAAAAATTTTCGAGTTTAAAATTTTGCAAGATTCAAAAAATTCAAGGTTTTTCGCGCGCCCCCCGAGCGGAAAAAATCGAAAAAAATATTTTTTTGCCGAAAAATTTTCGACTTTAAAATTTTGCAAGATTCAAAAAATTCAAGGTTTTTCGCGCGCCCCCCGAGCGGAAAAAATCGAAAAAAATGATTTTTTGCCGAAAAATTTTCGAGTTTAAAATTTTGCAAGATTAAAAAAATTCAAGGTTTTTCGCGCGCCCCCCGAGCGGAAAAAATCGAAAAAAATGATTTTTCGCCGAAAAATTTTCGAGTTTAAAATTTTGCAAGATTCAAAAAATTCAAGGTTTTTCGCGCGCCCCCCGAGCGGAAAAAATCGAAAAAAATGATTTTTTGCCGAAAAATTTTCGAGTTTAAAATTTTGCAAGATTCAAAAAATTCAAGGTTTTTCGCGCGCCCCCCGAGCGGAAAAATCGAAAAAAATGATTTTTGCCGAAAAATTTTCGAGTTTAAAATTTTGCAAGATTCAAAAAATTCAAGGTTTTTCGCGCGCCCCCCGAGCGGAAAAAATCGAAAAAAATGATTTTTTGCCGAAAAATTTTCGAGTTTAAAATTTTGCAAGATTCAAAAAATTCAAGGTTTTTCGCGCGCCCCCCGAGCGGAAAAAATCGAAAAAAATGATTTTTTGCCGAAAAATTTTCGAGTTTAAAATTTTGCAAGATTCAAAAAATTCAAGGTTTTTCGCGCGCCCCCCGAGCGGAAAAAATCGAAAAAAATGATTTTTTGCCGAAAAATTTTCGACTTTAAAATTTTGGCAGATTAAAAAAATTCAAGGTTTTTCGCGCGCCCCCCGAGCGGAAAAAATCGAAAAAAATGATTTTTTGCCGAAAAATTTTCGACTTTAAAATTTTGCAAGATTCAAAAAATTCAAGGTTTTTCGCGCGCCCCCCGAGCGGAAAAAATCGAAAAAAATGATTTTTCGCCGAAAAATTTTCGAGTTTAAAATTTTGCAAGATTAAAAAAATTCAAGGTTTTTCGCGCGCCCCCCGAGCGGAAAAATCGAAAAAAATGATTTTTTGCCGAAAAATTTTCGAGTTTAAAATTTTGCAAGATTCAAAAAATTCAAGGTTTTTCGCGCGCCCCCCGAGCGGAAAAATCGAAAAAAATGATTTTTGCCGAAAAATTTTCGACTTTAAAATTTTGCAAGATTCAAAAAATTCAAGGTTTTTCGCGCGCCCCCCGAGCGGAAAAAATCGAAAAAAATGATTTTTTGCCGAAAAATTTTCGACTTTAAAATTTTGCAAGATTCAAAAAATTCAAGGTTTTTCGCGCGCCCCCCGAGCGGAAAAAATCGAAAAAAATGATTTTTCGCCGAAAATTTTCGAGTTTAAAATTTTGCAAGATTCAAAAAATTCAAGGTTTTTCGCGCGCCCCCCGAGCGGAAAAAATCGAAAAAAATGATTTTTGCCGAAAAATTTTCGAGTTTAAAATTTTGCAAGATTCAAAAAATTCAAGGTTTTTCGCGCGCCCCCCGAGCGGAAAAAATCGAAAAAAATGATTTTTTGCCGAAAAATTTTCGAGTTTAAAATTTTGCAAGATTAAAAAAATTCAAGGTTTTTCGCGCGCCCCCCGAGCGGAAAAATCGAAAAAATGATTTTTTGCCGAAAAATTTTCGACTTTAAAATTTTGCAAGATTCAAAAAATTCAAGGTTTTTCGCGCGCCCCCCGAGCGGAAAAAATCGAAAAAAATGATTTTTGCCGAAAAATTTTCGAGTTTAAAATTTTGCAAGATTCAAAAAATTCAAGGTTTTTCGCGCGCCCCCCGAGCGGAAAAAATCGAAAAAAATGATTTTTGCCGAAAAATTTTCGAGTTTAAAATTTTGCAAGATTCAAAAAATTCAAGGTTTTTCGCGCGCCCCCCGAGCGGAAAAATTCGAAAAAAATAATTTTTTGCCGAAAAATTTTCGACTTTAAAATTTTGCAAGATTCAAAAAATTCAAGGTTTATCGCGCGCCCCCCGAGCGGAAAAAATTGAAAAAAATGATTTTTTGCCGAAAAATTTTCGAGTTTAAAATTTTGCAAGATTCAAAAAATTCAAGGTTTTTCGCGCGCCCCCCGAGCGGAAAAAATCGAAAAAAATGATTTTTCGCCGAAAAATTTTCGACTTTAAAATTTTGCAAGATTAAAAAAATTCAAGGTTTTTTGCGCGCCCCCCGAGCGGAAAAAATCGAAAAAAATGATTTTTTGCCGAAAAATTTTCGAGTTTAAAATTTTGCAAGATTCAAAAAATTCAAGGTTTTTCGCGCGCGCCCCGAGCGGAAAAATCGAAAAAAATGATTTTTGCCGAAAAATTTTCGAGTTTAAAATTTTGCAAGATTCAAAAAATTCAAGGTTTTTCGCGCGCCCCCCGAGCGGAAAAAATCGAAAAAAATGATTTTTCGCCTAAAAATTTTCGAGTTTAAAATTTTGCAAGATTCAAAAAATTCAAGGATTTTCGCGCGCCCCCCGAGCGGAAAAATCGAAAAAAATGATTTTTTGCCGAAAAATTTTCGAGTTTAAAATTTTGCAAGATTCAAAAAATTCAAGGTTTTTCGCGCGCCCCCCGAGCGGAAAAAATTGAAAAAAATGATTTTTTGCCGAAAAATTTTCGAGTTTAAAATTTTGCAAGATTAAAAAAATTCAAGGTTTTTCGCGTGCCCCCCGAGCGGAAAAAATCGAAAAAATGATTTTTTGCCGAAAAATTTTCGACTTTAAAATTTTGCAAGATTCAAAAAATTCAAGGTTTTTTCGCGCGCCCCCCGAGCGGAAAAAATCGAAAAAAATGATTTTTCGCCGAAAAATTTTCGAGTTTAAAATTTTGCAAGATTCAAAAAATTCAAGGTTTTTCGCGCGCCCCCCGAGCGGAAAAAAATCGAAAAAAATGATTTTTTGCCGAAAAATTTTCGAGTTTAAAATTTTGCAAGATTCAAAAAATTCAAGGTTTTTCGCGCGCCCCCCGAGCGGAAAAAATCGAAAAAAATGATTTTTTGCCGAAAAATTTTCGAGTTTAAAATTTTGCAAGATTCAAAAAATTCAAGGTTTTTCGCGCGCGCCCCGAGCGGAAAAATCGAAAAAAATGATTTTTGCCGAAAAATTTTCGACTTTAAAATTTTGCAAGATTCAAAAAATTCAAGGTTTTTCGCGCGCCCCCCGAGCGGAAAAAAATCGAAAAAAATGATTTTTTGCCGAAAAATTTTCGAGTTTAAAATTTTGCAAGATTCAAAAAATTCAAGGTTTTTCGCGCGCCCCCCGAGCGGAAAAAAATCGAAAAAAATGATTTTTTGCCGAAAAATTTTCGAGTTTAAAATTTTGCAAGATTCAAAAAATTCAAGGTTTTTCGCGCGCGCCCCGAGCGGAAAAATCGAAAAAAATGATTTTTGCCGAAAAATTTTCGACTTTAAAATTTTGCAAGATTCAAAAAATTCAAGGTTTTTCGCGCGCCCCCCGAGCGGAAAAAATCGAAAAAAATGATTTTTTGCCGAAAAATTTTCGAGTTTAAAATTTTGCAAGATTCAAAAAATTCAAGGTTTTTCGCGCGCCCCCCGAGCGGAAAAATCGAAAAAAATGATTTTTTGCCGAAAAATTTTCGACTTTAAAATTTTGCAAGATTCAAAAAATTCAAGGTTTTTCGCGCGCCCCCCGAGCGGAAAAAATCGAAAAAAATGATTTTTTGCCGAAAAATTTTCGAGTTTAAAATTTTGCAAGATTCAAAAAATTCAAGGTTTTTCGCGCGCCCCCCGAGCGGAAAAAATTGAAAAAAATGATTTTTTGCCGAAAAATTTTCGAGTTTAAAATTTTGCAAGATTAAAAAAATTCAAGGTTTTTCGCGTGCCCCCCGAGCGGAAAAAATCGAAAAAATGATTTTTTGCCGAAAAATTTTCGACTTTAAAATTTTGCAAGATTCAAAAAATTCAAGGTTTTTCGCGCGCCCCCCGAGCGGAAAAAATCGAAAAAAATGATTTTTCGCCGAAAAATTTTCGAGTTTGAAATTTTGCAAGATTCAAAAAATTCAAGGTTTTTCGCGCGCCCCCCGAGCGGAAAAAATCGAAAAAAATGATTTTTTGCCGAAAAATTTTCGAGTTTAAAATTTTGCAAGATTCAAAAAATTCAAGGTTTTTCGCGCGCCCCCCGAGCGGAAAAAATCGAAAAAAATGATTTTTTGCCGAAAAATTTTCGAGTTTAAAATTTTGCAAGATTCAAAAAATTCAAGGTTTTTCGCGCGCCCCCCGAGCGGAAAAAATCGAAAAAAATGATTTTTTGCCGAAAAATTTTCGACTTTAAAATTTTGCAAGATTCAAAAAATTCAAGGTTTTTCGCGCGCCCCCCGAGCGGAAAAAATCGAAAAAAATGATTTTATGCCGAAAAATTTTCGACTTTAAAATTTTGCAAGATTCAAAAAATTCAAGGCTTTTCGCGCGCCCCCCGAGCGGAAAAAATCGAAAAAAATGATTTTTTGCCGAAAAATTTTCAAGTTTAAAATTTTGCAAGATTCAAAAAATTCAAGGTTTTTCGCGCGCCCCCCGAGATGAAAAATCGAAAAAAATGATTTTTGCCGAAAAAATTTCGAGTTTAAAATTTTGCAAGATTCAAAAAATTCAAGGTTTTTCGCGCGCCCCCCGAGCGGAAAAAATCGAAAAAAATGATTTTTTGCCGAAAAATTTTCGAGTTTAAAATTTTGCAAGATTCAAAAAATTCAAGGTTTTTCGCGCGCCCCCCGAGCGGAAAAAATCGAAAAAAATGATTTTTTGCCGAAAAATTTTCGAGTTTAAAATTTTGCAAGATTCAAAAAATTCAAGGTTTTTCGCGCGCCCCCCGAGCGGAAAAAATCGAAAAAAATGATTTTTTGCCGAAAAATTTTCGACTTTAAAATTTTGCAAGATTCAAAAAATTCAAGGTTTTTCGCGCGCCCCCCGAACGGAAAAAATTGAAAAAAATGATTTTTTGCCGAAAAATTTTCGAGTTTAAAATTTTGCAAGATTCAAAAAATTCAAGGTTTTTCGCGCGCCCCCCGAGCGGAAAAAATCGAAAAAAATGATTTTTTGCCGAAAAATTTTCGAGTTTAAAATTTTGCAAGATTCAAAAAATTCAAGGTTTTTCGCGCGCCCCCCGAGCGGAAAAAATCGAAAAAAATGATTTTTTGCCGAAAAATTTTCGAGTTTAAAATTTTGCAAGATTCAAAAAATTCAAGGTTTTTCGCGCGCCCCCCGAGCGGAAAAAATCGAAAAAAATGATTTTTTGCCGAAAAATTTTCGACTTTAAAATTTTGCAAGATTCAAAAAATTCAAGGTTTTTCGCGCGCCCCCCGAGCGGAAAAAATCGAAAAAAATGATTTTATGCCGAAAAATTTTCGACTTTAAAATTTTGCAAGATTCAAAAAATTCAAGGTTTTTCGCGCGCACCCCGAGCGGAAAAAATCGAAAAAAATGATTTTTTGCCGAAAAATTTTCAAGTTTAAAATTTTGCAAGATTCAAAAAATTCAAGGTTTTTCGCGCGCCCCCGAGATGAAAAATCGAAAAAAATGATTTTTGCCGAAAAAATTTCGAGTTTAAAATTTTGCAAGATTCAAAAAATTCAAGGTTTTTCGCGCGCCCCCCGAGCGGAAAAAATCGAAAAAAATGATTTTTTGCCGAAAAATTTTCGAGTTTAAAATTTTGCAAGATTCAAAAAATTCAAGGTTTTTCGCGCGCCCCCCGAGCGGAAAAATCGAAAAAAATGATTTTTTGCCGAAAAATTTTCGAGTTTAAAATTTTGCAAGATTCAAAAAATTCAAGGTTTTTCGCGCGCCCCCCGAGCGGAAAAAATCGAAAAAAATGATTTTTTGCCGAAAAATTTTCGACTTTAAAATTTTGCAAGATTCAAAAAATTCAAGGTTTTTCGCGCGCCCCCCGAGCGGAAAAAATCGAAAAAAATGATTTTTTGCCGAAAAATTTTCGAGTTTAAAATTTTGCAAGATTCAAAAAATTCAAGGTTTTTCGCGCGCCCCCCGAGCGGAAAAAATCGAAAAAAATGATTTTTCGCCGAAAAATTTTCGAGTTTAAAATTTTGCAAGATTCAAAAAATTCAAGGTTTTTTGCGCGCCCCCCGAGCGGAAAAAATCGAAAAAAATGATTTTTTGCCGAAAAATTTTCGAGTTTAAAATTTTGCAAGATTCAAAAAATTCAAGGTTTTTCGCGCGCGCCCCGAGCGGAAAAATCGAAAAAAATGATTTTTGCCGAAAAATTTTCGAGTTTAAAATTTTGCAAGATTCAAAAAATTCAAGGTTTTTCGCGCGCCCCCCGAGCGGAAAAAATCGAAAAAAAATGATTTTTCGCCTAAAAATTTTCGAGTTTAAAATTTTGCAAGATTCAAAAAATTCAAGGATTTTCGCGCGCCCCCCGAGCGGAAAAATCGAAAAAAATGATTTTTTGCCGAAAAATTTTCGAGTTTAAAATTTTGCAAGATTCAAAAAATTCAAGGTTTTTCGCGCGCCCCCCGAGCGGAAAAAATTGAAAAAAATGATTTTTTGCCGAAAAATTTTCGAGTTTAAAATTTTGCAAGATTAAAAAAATTCAAGGTTTTTCGCGTGCCCCCCGAGCGGAAAAAATCGAAAAAATGATTTTTTGCCGAAAAATTTTCGACTTTAAAATTTTGCAAGATTCAAAAAATTCAAGGTTTTTCGCGCGCCCCCCGAGCGGAAAAAATCGAAAAAAATGATTTTTCGCCGAAAAATTTTCGAGTTTGAAATTTTGCAAGATTCAAAAAATTCAAGGTTTTTCGCGCGCCCCCCGAGCGGAAAAAATCGAAAAAAATGATTTTTTGCCGAAAAATTTTCGAGTTTAAAATTTTGCAAGATTCAAAAAATTCAAGGTTTTTCGCGCGCCCCCCGAGCGGAAAAATCGAAAAAAATGATTTTTGCCGAAAAATTTTCGAGTTTAAAATTTTGCAAGATTCAAAAAATTCAAGGTTTTTCGCGCGCCCCCCGAGCGGAAAAAATCGAAAAAAATGATTTTTCGCCGAAAAATTTTCGAGTTTAAAATTTTGCAAGATTCAAAAAATTCAAGGTTTTTCGCGCGCCCCCCGAGCGGAAAAAAATCGAAAAAAATGATTTTTTGCCGAAAAATTTTCGAGTTTAAAATTTTGCAAGATTCAAAAAATTCAAGGTTTTTCGCGCGCCCCCCGAGCGGAAAAAATCGAAAAAAATGATTTTTTGCCGAAAAATTTTCGAGTTTAAAATTTTGCAAGATTCAAAAAATTCAAGGTTTTTCGCGCGCCCCCCGAGCGGAAAAAATTGAAAAAAATGATTTTTTGCCGAAAAATTTTCGACTTTAAAATTTTGCAAGATTAAAAAAATTCAAGGTTTTTCGCGCGCGCCCCGAGCGGAAAAATCGAAAAAAATGATTTTTGCCGAAAAATTTTCGACTTTAAAATTTTGCAAGATTCAAAAAATTCAAGGTTTTTCGCGCGCCCCCCGAGCGGAAAAAAATCGAAAAAAATGATTTTTGCCGACAAATTTTCGAGTTTAAAATTTTGCAAGATTCAAAAAATTCAAGGTTTTTCGCGCGCCCCCCGAGCGGAAAAAATCGAAAAAAATGATTTTTTGCCGAAAAATTTTCGACTTTAAAATTTTGCAAGATTCAAAAAATTCAAGGTTTTTCGCGCGCCCCCCGAGCGGAAAAAAATCGAAAAAAATGATTTTTTGCCGAAAAATTTTCGAGTTTAAAATTTTGCAAGATTCAAAAAATTCAAGGTTTTTCGCGCGCCCCCCGAGCGGAAAAAATCGAAAAAAATGATTTTTTGCCGAAAAATTTTCGAGTTTAAAATTTTGCAAGATTCAAAAAATTCAAGGTTTTTCGCGCGCGCCCCGAGCGGAAAAATCGAAAAAAATGATTTTTGCCGAAAAATTTTCGACTTTAAAATTTTGCAAGATTCAAAAAATTCAAGGTTTTTCGCGCGCCCCCCGAGCGGAAAAAATCGAAAAAAATGATTTTTTGCCGAAAAATTTTCGAGTTTAAAATTTTGCAAGATTCAAAAAATTCAAGGTTTTTCGCGCGCCCCCCGAGCGGAAAAATCGAAAAAAATGATTTTTTGCCGAAAAATTTTCGACTTTAAAATTTTGCAAGATTCAAAAAATTCAAGGTTTTTCGCGCGCCCCCCGAGCGGAAAAAATCGAAAAAAATGATTTTTGCCGAAAAATTTTCGAGTTTAAAATTTTGCAAGATTCAAAAAATTCAAGGTTTTTCGCGCGCCCCCCGAGCGGAAAAAATTGAAAAAAATGATTTTTTGCCGAAAAATTTTCGAGTTTAAAATTTTGCAAGATTAAAAAAATTCAAGGTTTTTCGCGTGCCCCCCGAGCGGAAAAAATCGAAAAAATGATTTTTTGCCGAAAAATTTTCGACTTTAAAATTTTGCAAGATTCAAAAAATTCAAGGTTTTTCGCGCGCCCCCCGAGCGGAAAAAATCGAAAAAAATGATTTTTCGCCGAAAAATTTTCGAGTTTGAAATTTTGCAAGATTCAAAAAATTCAAGGTTTTTCGCGCGCCCCCCGAGCGGAAAAATCGAAAAAAATGATTTTTTGCCGAAAAATTTTCGAGTTTAAAATTTTGCAAGATTCAAAAAATTCAAGGTTTTTCGCGCGCCCCCCGAGCGGAAAAATCGAAAAAAATGATTTTTGCCGAAAAATTTTCGAGTTGAAATTTTGCAAGATTAAAAAAATTCAAGGTTTTTCGCGCGCCCCCCGAGCGGAAAACATCGAAAAAAATGATTTTTCGCCGAAAAATTTTCGACTTTAAAATTTTGCAAGATTCAAAAAATTCAAGGTTTTTCGCGCGCCCCCCGAGCGGAAAAAAATCGAAAAAAATGATTTTTTGCCGAAAAATTTTCGAGTTTAAAATTTTGCAAGATTCAAAAAATTCAAGGTCTTTCGCGCGCCCCCCGAGCGGAAAAAATCGAAAAAAATGATTTTTTGCCGAAAAATTTTCGAGTTTAAAATTTTGCAAGATTCAAAAAATTCAAGGTTTTTCGCGCGCCCCCCGAGCGGAAAAATCGAAAAAAATGATTTTTTGCCGAAAAATTTTCGAGTTTAAAATTTTGCAAGATTCAAAAAATTCAAGGTTTTTCGCGCGCCCCCCGAGCGGAAAAAATCGAAAAAAATGATTTTTCGCCGAAAAATTTTCGAGTTTAAAATTTTGCAAGATTCAAAAAATTCAAGGTTTTTCGCGCGCCCCCCCGAGCGGAAAAAATCGAAAAAAATGATTTTTTGCCGAAAAATTTTCGAGTTTAAAATTTTGCAAGATTCAAAAAATTCAAGGTTTTTCGCGCGCCCCCCGAGCGGAAAAATCGAAAAAAATGATTTTTGCCGAAAAATTTTCGAGTTTAAAATTTTGCAAGATTCAAAAAATTCAAGGTTTTTCGCGCGCCCCCCGAGCGGATAAAATCGAAAAAAATGATTTTTTGCCGAAAAATTTTCGACTTTAAAATTTTGCAAGATTCAAAAAGTTCAAGGTTTTTCGCGCGCCCCCCGAGCGGAAAAATCGAAAAAAATGATTTTTTGCCGAAAAATTTTCGAGTTTAAAATTTTGCAAGATTCAAAAAATTCAAGGTTTTTCGCGCGCCCCCCGAGCGGAAAAAATCGAAAAAAATGATTTTTTGCCGAAAAATTTTCGAGTTTAAAATTTTGCAAGATTCAAAAAATTCAAGGTTTTTCGCGCGCCCCCCGAGCCGAAAAAATCGAAAAAAATGATTTTTTGCCGAAAAATTTTCGACTTTAAAATTTTGCAAGATTCAAAAAATTCAAGGTTTTTCGCGCGCCCCCCGAGCGGAAAAAATCGAAAAAAATGATTTTTTGCCGAAAAATTTTCGAGTTTAAAATTTTGCAAGATTCAAAAAATTCAAGGTTTTTCGCGCGCCCCCCGAGCGGAAAAATCGAAAAAAATGATTTTTTGCCGAAAAATTTTCGACTTTAAAATTTTGCAAGATTCAAAAAATTCAAGGTTTTTCGCGCGCCCCCCGAGCGGAAAAAATCGAAAAAAATTATTTTTGCCGAAAAATTTTCGAGTTTAAAATTTTGCAAGATTAAAAAAAATCCAAGGTTTTTCGCGCGCCCCCCGAGCGGAAAAAATTGAAAAAAATGATTTTTTGCCGAAAAATTTTCGAGTTTAAAATTTTGCAAGATTCAACAAATTCAAGGTTTTTCGCGCGCCCCCCGAGCGGAAAAAATCGAAAAAAATGATTTTTTGCCGAAAAATTTTCGAGTTTAAAATTTTGCAAGATTCAAAAAATTCAAGGTTTTTCGCGCGCCCCCCGAGCGGAAAAAATCGAAAAAAATGATTTTTTGCCGAAAAATTTTCGAGTTTAAAATTTGGCAAGATTCAAAAAATTTAAGGTTTTTCGCGCGCCCCCCGAGCGGAAAAAATCGAAAAAAATGATTTTTTGCCGAAAAATTTTCGAGTTTAAAATTTTGCAAGATTCAAAAAATTTAAGGTTTTTCGCGCGCCCCCCGAGCGGAAAAAATCGAAAAAAATGATTTTTTGCCGAAAAATTTTCGACTTTAAAATTTTGCAAGATTCAAAAAATTCAAGGTTTTTCACGCGCCCCCCGAGCGGAAAAAATCGAAAAAAATGATTTTTTGCCGAAAAATTTTCGAGTTTAAAATTTTGCAAGATTCAAAAAATTCAAGGTTTTTCGCGCGCCCCCCGAGCGGAAAAAATCGAAAAAAATGATTTTTTGCCGAAAAATTTTCGACTTTAAATTTTTGCAAGATTCAAAAAATTCAAGGTTTTTCGCGCGCCCCCCGAGCGGAAAAAATTGAAAAAAATGATTTTTTGCCGAAAAATTTTCGAGTTTAAAATTTTGCAAGATTCAACAAATTCAAGGTTTTTCGCGCGCCCCCCGAGCGGAAAAAATCGAAAAAAATGATTTTTTGCCGAAAAATTTTCGAGTTTAAAATTTTGCAAGATTCAAAAAATTCAAGGTTTTTCGCGCGCCCCCCGAGCGGAAAAAATCGAAAAAAATAATTTTTTGCCGAAAAATTTTCGAGTTTAAAATTTTGCAAGATTCAAAAAATTTAAGGTTTTTCGCGCGCCCCCCGAGCGGAAAAAATCGAAAAAAATGATTTTTTGCCGAAAAATTTTCGAGTTTAAAATTTTGCAAGATTAAAAAAATTTAAGGTTTTTCGCGCGCCCCCCGAGCGGAAAAAATCGAAAAAAATGATTTTTTGCCGAAAAATTTTCGAGTTTAAAATTTTGCAAGATTCAAAAAATTCAAGGTTTTTCGCGCGCCCCCCGAGCGGAAAAAATCGAAAAAAATGATTTTTTGCCGAAAAATTTTCGACTTTAAAATTTTGCAAGATTCAAAAAATTCAAGGTTTTTCGCGCGCCCCCCGAGCGGAAAAAATCGAAAAAAATGATTTTTCGCCGGAAAATTTTCGAGTTTAAAATTTTGCAAGATTCAAAAAATTCAAGGTTTTTCGCGCGCCCCCCGAGCGGAAAAAATCGAAAAAAATGATTTTTTGCCGAAAAATTTTCGAGTTTAAAATTTTGCAAGATTCAAAAAATTCAAGGTTTTTCGCGCGCCCCCCGAGCGGAAAAAATCGAAAAAAAAGATTTTTTGCCGAAAAATTTTCGACTTTAAAATTTTGCAAGATTCAAAAAATTCAAGGTTTTTCGCGCGCCCCCCGAGCGGAAAAAATCGAAAAAAATGATTTTTTGCCGAAAAATTTTCGAGTTTAAAATTTTGCAAGATTCAAAAAATTCAAGGTTTTTCGCGCGCCCCCCGAGCGGAAAAAATCGAAAAAAATGCTTTTGCCGAAAAATTTTCGAGTTTAAAATTTTGCAAGATTCAAAAAATTCAAGGTTTTTCGCGCGCCCCCCGAGCGGAAAAAATCGAAAAAAATGATTTTTTGCCGAAAAATTTTCGAGTTTAAAATTTTGCAAGATTCAAAAAATTCAAGGTTTTTCGCGCGCCCCCCGAGCGGAAAAAATCGAAAAAAATGATTTTTTGCCGAAAAACTTTCGAGTTTAAAATTTTGCAAGATTCAAAAAATTCAAGGTTTTTCGCGCGCCCCCCGAGCGGAAAAAATCGAAAAAAATGATTTTTGCCGAAAAATTTTCGAGTTTAAAATTTTGCAAGATTCAAAAAATTCAAGGTTTTTCGCGCGCCCCCCGAGCGGAAAAAATCGAAAAAAATGATTTTTGCCGAAAAATTTTCGAGTTTAAAATTTTGCAAGATTCAAAAAATTCAAGGTTTTTCGCGCG
>NW_026598465.1:0-25306 GCF_029784155.1 Uranotaenia lowii | reverse complement strand
GGAATCAGTCGGACATCGTCCTGTAGATGGGCAACATCGAGCCCGAAACCGGTCGACAAAAAGGTAATTTTAGTTCCTTTTTTTTCCGTTAGTAAGAACGTTAAGTGTTGTGTCCTGTAATACGTCGTGTGTTATTTGTGTAGTTAAAAGTTCTTACGTTGGCACAAACCACTAAAATGAGTTAGGTTTGTCTTCCGACTTTCTGTCTGGAGGTATTTATCACTGTTCAAACATAAACGACGACACCTTTTTATCACTGAGTAGTTTTCTTCGCTTTCCAGTTTCCTACTGTAGCGCTCGTGAGACTTTGGGGAAGGTTATAGGCGTAGTCTTTCTTGATGAACAATCGCTGCGCTGGGGGAGGAAGTTAATCGTTTCCACTAACACGTGTTCTGCTGATAGATGGATTGCACTTTCGTTTGGATTTGTCTGAATAGCACCAAGCTGGCCATACTACTGATGTCTCGGATGAGTCCACTTCCCTCATGATCTCATCGCCAGGTAACGGTCGATGGACGACGACAAGAGGACGGAATTTTGCGCGGATCGAGGAAAGCCCTATCGGATTGCGTTCATGGAATGGCCTGTTCATCTTCTATTTGAATTACACTTTACGACTGATACCGTTGTGTCACACTTGGCGCAATGGGTTTTCAATTTTACTTTACGGCTGGTACAGTTCAGTTTGCGTCGGGTTTACTTCTTTTTGATTTCTATACTTGACGCAACGTGCTCAACTGCACTTCTCGTCTTGCGGCTTCGCTAATGTTGCTTTTTATGTACTTCGCGTACATTTTCCCGCATAGGAAGATTACGATAATTAGAACTATCACTACCAGCGCCGCGGCTATCACAGTGTTTTCTGATGTTGAAGAATTAGCCACTATCTCGTCGCTACTGAAGAAACCCATTTTCACTATTCACTGATATCAACTGTTGCAACTTCGCTGATGACTGAACGCACTACTTAACCAAGACTTGGTCACTTTTTTAACTTTAAATTTTGGATTTTAGATTCTCAGTTCACGGTCGCCATGTGGGGGGATTTTCGGAGAATGGCTTATCGCGACGGAAATAAAAACACGATGTTGACTCGTTTACACTAAGTCTCCGATTCACTTCTTTATTTCGGTTCAAAAGGTTTTTATAAACTTACAAGTACGTGTTAGTGTAAAGGAATTTGTTTATGAAGCTAGAAGTCTGGAGCACCATATAGATTGGTTCGGTCGAAGACCAATTATGTAAACACCAAAAAGGTCGCGCATTCGAGCGATTCAATTATTTGTAAACACCCATCATGCGATCGCGCATTCGAGCGATCGCCCTCAAGTGGGTCATAAAACGATCGGTACGTACAGCATGGTATGCATGGTGTACGATCAGAACTCAGCATGTTTATCTTAGAGAAATTCAACAAGACATTCATTGTTCCACTTTTACCAAAGCGTTGGTCGAAGCAGAAAAATGTATAGCCAGTATTAATACAATGGTTTGGTCCAAATGCATCAAGAGCAGAAATGGATGTTTGTAAAATATCCGTTCATAAACATTTTATTGGACTCAAAATAAATCAAAGTAGATTTTGTCACATAGGCATTATGCTCTATGAGTTAAAACATCCTGCAACAATGTTGCTTGGAAGTTAAATAAATGCTAGTCGGAATAATTGAAATGAATAATTGAATTGAATAATTGAATGCAATTATGCCACAGCCATGGGGTCCGGGTATGGTGTACGCGCTGCATTGGAGATTTGTCGAACATAATAATCTAAAGAATGCATGTGAGCACATACTTTGGCAGAAACTGCGGTGATTCCGTGCACCCATGGTGGATTACCAACATACAACATACATACAGAATGAATCGAATCAAATAATACTTTCTTACCAACAGAAAGGCGAAATTTTTTATCGGAAACCTGATGTAACCATCTTATACCATAGTGGAAGGGGTTCCTAAGGGTTCTTTACTGGCCCTAACGCTGTTCCGAATTGCTGCATTGCTGATCTTCTCCACCGCCGCAGATGATCTGCCGACTATATCAATGTCATCGGCAAAGCAGATAAGTTGACTGGATCTGTTGAATATCGTGCCCCGCATTTCGACCACAGCTCATCGAATAACACCTTCTAGCGCCCCGTTGAACATCATGCAGGATACAACATCACCTTGTCGAAGCCTCCTGCGTAATTCGAATGAACTCGACAATTCACCCGAAATCCGCCCACAGCACTGCGTTCCATCCATCGTCGCCTTGATCAGTCTGATCAGCTTCTCGGAAAAGCCGTTCTCGTCCATAATTTTCCATAGCTCGTCACGGCTCATCGTGTCCTATGCGGCTTTAAAGTCGATGAATAGATGATGCGTAGGGACTTGGTGTTCACGGCATTTTTGGAGGATTTGCCGCAATGTGAATATCTGGTCCGTCGTAGACCGTCCCTCCATGAAGCCGGCCTGATGACTTCCCACGAATCTGTTTGCTTGTGGCGTTAGGCGGCGGAGTAGGATTCGGGACAAACACTTTGTAGGCGGCATTGAGGACAGTGATCGCTCGGTAGTTCTCACAGTCCAATTTGTCGCCCTTCTTTTAGATGGGGCATATTACCCCCTCCTTCCACTCCTCCGGTAGCTGTTCTATGTCCCAGATCCGGACTATCAACAGGAGTAGGCAAGCGGCCAACTTGTCCGGGCCCATTTTGATGAGTTCAGCTGCGATACCATCCTTCCCAGCCGACTTGTTTCTATTCAGCTGGCGAATGGCTTCCTTAACTTCACTCATCGTTGGGAGTGGCTCCTCTACGTCGTTGGCTACGCCGGCGATGTACCTTCCCCCACCGTCTTGATCTCCTGCATGTGCGCCGTTCAGGTGTTCATCGAAGTGCTGCTTCCACCTTTTGATCACCTCACGATTGTCCGTCAGGATGCCCCCGTCCTTATCCCGGCACATTCTGGCTTGCGGCACGAAGCCTTTGCGGGATGCTTTGAGTTTCTGATAGAACTTTCGTGTTTCTTGGGAACGATGTAGCTGCTCCAGCTCCTCGAGCTCCTCCTCCTCCTCCAGGCGGCGCTTTTTCTCCTGGAAAAGTCGGACTCGCTGCCTCTTCCGCTGTCGGTGATTTTCCGCATTTCGACGGGTGTCTCTTTGCACTAATGCCGCCCGCGCGGCATTCTCTTCTTCCAACACCCTCCTACACTCCTCTTCAAACCAGTCGTTCCGTCGAATTCGCTCCACATAACCGATGACGTTCTCCGCAGCACTGTTGATGGCTGTCTTGATGGAATCCCAACAGTCCTCGAGAAGGGCTTCGTCAAGCTCGCCCTCTGCCGGCAGCGCTGCTACGACCGATTGCGCGTAGTCTGCCACGACCTCAAGTTGCTTGAGTCGTGCGATATTTAAACGAGGCGGGCGCCGGTTTCGTGTGTTGTTCACTACGGAGAGTTTTGGGCGCATCTTCACCATCACCAGATAGTGGTCTGAGTCGATGTTGGCGCCTCGACAGGATCTGACGTCGATGATGTCCGAGAAGTGCCGGCTGTCTATCAACACCTGGTCGATCTGTGATTGCGTTTGGTACGGTGATCTCCAGGTGTACTTGTGTGGGAGGCGGTGCTAGCAAAAGGTACTTCGTAGGGCAATTCGTTTTAGAGGCTAATGCCGTTTTCATTGGTCAGCTGGTGCGCGCTGAATGTTCCAATTGTCGGTTGGAATTCCTCCTCCTGGCCGATCTATGCATTAAAATCCCTTATGACGATCTTGACATCATATTTTGGACAGCGTGAATACGACACGCTCCAGCTGCGCGTAGAATTCGTTTTTGTCGTCGCCGATACTTCTAAGATGAGGGCTGTGCATGTTTATGATGCTAATGTCGAAGAAGTGACCCTTGATTCTCAAGCAGCATATTCGTGGGCCGATTGGACCCCTCCCAATCACGCGCTTCGTCATCTTCCCCATCACTATAAAAGCTGTTCCAAGTTCGTGTGTGTTGCCGCAGCTCTGGTAGATGGCATGACCATCTTGGAACGTTCGTATCCTGGAGCCCTTCCAGCATACCTCCTGCAGCACTACGATGTCGAGTTTGCGGCTCTTCAATTCGTTGAAGAGCACCTGGGTACTGTAGATGGAATTTAGAGAGAGATCGGCAGTTCTATGCTCCGAGTTTCCAAACGCTAGTTCCTTTTCGTCGGTTAGGTCTTTGTTGATTCCCATCCGGAGTTTTTTGTTCATTCTCGTTCGTTTTTTTCTCAGCCACGGGCTCGCTTACCCCTAAATCTAGAAGGAAGCCCGACGTAATGTTGCTGTTTCGGGTACTGAACACTATCAGTACGTTGTTGAATTCCGCCAGAGGTGCGTAAACTCGCTTTGGAAAAAAACATTCGGCTGATTTCTTCCGAGTTCAACTTGTTGTGTGCAGATTGATTTTATCTTCGTTTCAATCATTACGTGATTGCACACAAAACGAAGAGTACAGTTCTGCATTGATGTTTTCCATGCCTCGCAGGAATGAAATCACACCAACGAAACAACAGAACGAAGCTTACCGTACACGAATGCACACGAGCGATCATTGCCCGACGGACCGAGTGAACATTGCCTCGCACCCTTCTCTCGCTCGTTTCCCGTTCCCTTGTATCTATCACTTTTAGCCACTCCTCCATGCGTTGTCCGATTGATGTGTTTGGTTGCCGAACGAAAACGATTTGAATTTTGAATTCGCAGAACTGTACGTTCATTCGCTGATGTTTCTTCTGATTGCTGTTTACTCCTGCCGAGTTTACCCGAAACTTACTTCCTGATGCTTTCCGAGTTGAACTATCGATAGCATCATTGCAGTTTGAGTTTAACGAAATAAAATCTATCTGCAAAGAAAGGCAAAGTGCGAGTATGTAGACTCGCAATTTTAACATCTCTGCACTCCGCACGCCGCCCCTGACATGGAGAACAGACGCGTACGGAGCTCCTTATCTCAGTTTGCACGCGACCAAAGCCGGGGTTGGGTACCCGATCTCCGATAAGAGAACTCGCACCCCAGCTAGCATAACGGGGAAATAGAGAGTCGGAGTTGTGAGACAAGAGGAGATATGATCACTACCCAAAGGTTGGGTGTATGGGGTTTCGAGTTGCACATTGTCTACCGTTCGCCAGGCAATCACTGAATTTTTAATCTTCGATACATTTTCGGGTAATCGGCGTAAAGCATTCTGAAGCCCGATGGAAGAGCATACGTGACGTTGTTGAAATAAATGCTGAACAGGATTACGTTACTGTTGAAAACGCAGGTTTCAGTGGTGGAACAAAGTTAATCTTTATTCTCATACTTCGTCTACTCGTTCACTTGGTCCCAGTCAAGATTCTAGTCGACAGTTCGGATTTCCTCTTCCTTGTCCTTCTGGATTCCAATCTAGCGCCCCTCTGCAAATCTCGTTTTCATATTTTCGCAGCGTGTACCCAATCCATCTCCACTTACGTTCCCGAGTCTCGATTTCAAGCGCCCTTTGATGACATCTAGTTGCCAGGCCACCTAGCGCGGATGATTATCCGCAGTCAGCAGTTTACAAATACCTGCAGTTTTCACGTCATTACCGCATATGTGCATTAAGTTGTGACCAAGTGAAAACTCTGGCTCCGGATCGTCCACAGGTGAGGTCTTTTACCACGGCCCTATGCACCGGAGGATCAGCGCGGGAGCATTGAGTAAGTAAGTAAAGTAAAGTCATCTACTCGTTACAATGTTACTTGTATCATTTGCGCTAACTTTTTCGTCACTATTTACACCCGAATTCTCTTACAGTACTCATTTCTCCATGAGTAAAATGACACTACTACTTCTTATCATCTGCCAACACTGCAGTGTAACTCAGGGCCGTAGGAAGAACCGACTCATGGGGGGGGTTTTGGTGACTGGTTTTTACCTATGATTTTTTGTCCAACAAAGCACGAATACAAACAAAAATTTAAAGAAAATTATGTTTGTAGCTATATAATTATTCATTTTTAAGTACTATTCCAAGTACTTTATAAAATTGGTCCTACATCTTAAAACGTGAGCTAAATTCGCTTTCATCGATGGTTAAAATCTTTGAATTTATTCAAGAGTGTGGTAGGATAAACTTAGTTGATTTGGGCATAAAATAAACTTTTTTTGGGAAGTCTTCCATTTCTTAAAAAAAACTTATTCTATACTCAAATTATACCAGCCCAATCTTCCAAACTGTTTTGCAAAATCAAAGATTTTAACCTTTAATAAAAATAAATAAAATTTTCCAAAAAAAGTTGGAGATAAAAATCATCAGATTTTCAGTTCAAATTTTCTTATTGCAACCTGAACTAAATTAACAATTTTAGAATGAAATTTGGCTTTAAAAAAACTGCAATATTAACACATTGTGGACCAAATATGAGATATCACATTGTGGACCAAATATGAGATATCTCGTTTTTCGCTTGCCACTAGTGTGCTTTATTAAAAAGCATAATTCAAACGTTATGAATCTAATAATGAAACCTCATTCTACAAAATTTAACACAATACTTCCCGTTACTCAAATATCTGTATTAAATTAGCTGAATTTTGATTATTGGTTTCTGAAACATAAAATGCCGAATTTTGGTGTCCCTAACGTGTTAATAATGTTAAAAAATACACGGGGAAAATATGGAATTTTGGGCAGATTTGTTAGGTAAAGATGTTTCTTCAACAGCAAATAGTTTTCATCAAGAATCAATTCCATAATAAAAATCCAGTGCATGATTTTTTTAAATGAATTTTGGATTTTTTTTTCGATTTACTTCGAAGTGTAGAACACTATTGGCAAGCGAAAAAACGAGATATCTCATATTTGGTCTGCAATGCGTAAGTTCATGATCTCTTGAATTCCTCAGCAATTGATGTTGATTGTAAGATTTATCTACAAGCTAAATAACCTATTTCTGACTTTTGAATCTGCGTTCCGAATCTGAATTCTGAACCTGAATTCGAAAATTGCGCTTTGAAATTGTATCCGATTTTTCATACGGTTTCTGAAACGTTAAAAAAATACGATTTCCAAATCTTAATACAGATCGGAATTTTATGAGCCAAGATTTGGAATTCGTTTATTTGAAAGGGTGCCGCGCGCTATCCCGATTAATCATCCTCTTCGAATTTGAATATTAAAAAAAATTTCTCTATTTTCATATTTGGAAAAGAACTACCAAAATACTGAAAATGCATTTAATCTCGAAAAACATGATTCAAATTTGATACGAAATGCAAAACCAATTTTAACAAGGATTTCAAAGCAGCTTTTCATTTCGGATTTCTTATGATTATTCAAAAATCAAGAATCCTGAACTGGATACAGAATCCAAAAAAACGAAAATAGGGATACAATTTTAGTTATGGGAATTATGGAATCAGAACCTCCGAAGTGGGCTTAATTATATTCAAAATTTGATATTCAGACCTAAATTTCGATGAACAAGTGAGTAAATTTTAAAAAAGTGTAGCAGAATTTGGGACTTGGGTTGAGTTTTTGAGGTGTTGGCATTAGTTCTAGTCTAGATTGTTACTATTGATTAACCTTACTCTATTATCATAATTTGGTTCTGAATTTAAAATTTTGAGTGTAGAGTATAATACCTCGCTTGCTGTTTTGGGTCCTCATGGGGGGGGGGTTTAACCCCCAAAACCCCCCCCGTTCCTACGGCCATGGTGTAACTGCTAACCACAGTTTGAATATTCTTTCTTTACAGTGTGATGATTTAAACATTTGTACCGTGTTTATCTTGATTTTGCCAACTGAGCAGCAGATTTCTGATTATCTCTGCGGGGGTAAGGATTTTGTCCAGAACAATTCTGAAAACCGTAAGCTTCAACACCTCCCCTCAATTCGCAAATTGAAATCGCTGAGCAGTTTCGCATGCCTCGCCGTCAGTTACGCCTTGGTGAATGCATCAACTGGCTGATCCTCAGTAGAAATCTGTCGTAAATAAAATTGATCGCTTCTTAGGATCTCCCTCATAAATGCATACTTCAAGTCCAGATACTTCATCCGCCGATGGGTCCGCACGTACTCCAGTATGTAAAGAATTCCGTCCTCCATCACTGTGAAAGGAGTGCTAACCACACTCAATTCATCGAAGAAGTTTGCTAGCCACAAACCTTTCTTCAACGCATGGCTCTGGACTCAAATTTCAGCTTCGGTCAATGACAGACAAACCATCTGCTGATTTTCTGTTGACCACGAAATAGGATTCCCAAAGATCATTTATGCGTGATTCGATAAAAAAAATTCCTATTCGGTTATTTAAGATTACTATGATTAGAAACAATATCATGGTCAAAAAATCATCCTTAATATCCTCTTCACAATCGCTCAGTAACGTTTAAAAGTTAGGAGATCTGGACAATTTGGTTGATTGATTTTTTTCTCGAAGAAATGGATGTTACTGTTTGAAAGCCACCGTAGTACAGGATTGGCGTAATGTGCAGATTCCAAATCCGGCCAAAAAAGAGGGGGATACTGATGCTTTTTATAGATAGGTAGAATTTTTTTTTTTCAAGCATTCATCTTGAGCATCACTTGAGCATTTATTGTACCTTTTGTGAAGAAAAATGCTTGACCGCGGATCACAGCATTATGGAGCAGTTCCATACAATGAGGTGGCAAAAAGTATTATTTGGTCTCTTGGGCTCTTTTTTAGATATTAAAAAAATGTTGATATAAATTGTTATTTTAACTAATTTTAGATCAACTTTTTAAGTTTTTTTTTAAGAACAACTATAAAGTACAAGGATTGGTATCTGTTCTCTACCCTACATTTAATTCCTTACAGAAGCCGTATGTTTGACTTTACATTACATTACAAATTACCCATTTGCATTATATGTTCAGCTTTATTGGACTTTAACTCCTGAAAACTCTTTCATTGTATTTCTAGAACCTAAAACTAGATTTTGAATGCGAAGAAAGCTTCTAATATTTGCTTGAATTTAGGAAAAATGTTTTCCATAAAAATATTTGTAATTTTTATCCTTCATCACAAATTTTTTGTATTTTTTTTAAAGTCTGATACCTGTGGTGCGTTTAGTATCCAAGATAATGAGTTGAAAAACAGGGGATACTTTAGTCAAATATTAGGTTTTCAACTAGTAAACATAAAAAAGCGATCCGATAAAGTGTAATGTTTCCGTGCCCTTGTTTTTGAGATTTCGAGGTACTTGTACGTCTTGTACGCTTCTTGTACGTCTTTCAGCAGTACCTGGTCTTGTTCTTTGAATCATCCCTATACTGTTTTTGAACTTTTCAGTCAGATCACGCGTTGAAACCGATTGGTTACGTTTGAAATGAGTGACTTCTTTAGCACCCAACAGGGACGACTCGTTGCCATATTTGTCGATGATATTTTTCCCGCTTGTGTTGTGTACTTTGAACCGTTTTGCGATTTGGTCGTAGGAAACACCATTTTAAGTGCACCAAGTGTGCAGAATTCTCTTTCTAGATTCAAGGTAAACTAATCCGAACAAATTGATTGCACAACACAAAGAGCATGTTTACTAACTTTCACACAGAAAAAAGTTCACCCATTTTACAGTAAACTAGTTTTAAGTTGCAAATGACTTTTCGAAACATTTTTAACGTTGAAGGTATTGCAGAATACGCTTCAGGCCTCGCCAGTGGCTATCCGCCGGGCGGGCCAGGTATTTACTTAGTGAATTATCCGCACCACTGATATTCGGCCTCAAAATAACTGCAAGCAACCGAGTCTCGTACTCTTTCATGACTGTGTTGGTCTTCCAGAAGAAAGCAGTCTCCCTGGCCCTTAAGCTTGCTGACGATTCGAAGTTGCTCTTCCTCATCATCAGTGGCTACGTTATACACGTAGCGTTGAGAAGCTTCTCCTGTTCGCTGACTGCGTTTCTGGGCCGGTTCGGGATTAACGGAATCTTGATCATATTTAATCGCCGTTTTCGTCAACGCTATTCTCGTATTCACTCTCATCTCTCACCTTACGCTGACTGGCACCAGAATCAATGATTCGTTAGTTCCGTTGGCTGATCACCTCAGCAAGCAAACGAACAGAGTTTCTTGCATGTTGCTCCCTGGTTAACACGTTCGTCGCCATGGGATCCATGGCTCCCAGAAGACTCCGTCACATCAAAAACGTGTGACGCTCTCTTAGTCAAATTTGCTGCTCAGTTTAGCCACACGTTGCAAATCTGGGATACTCCCTCTTTTCTTCCTCGCTCCGAGAATCTCTTTGTGCCCGGCTAGTAAAACTACCAAAAGGAGCGTGGCGACGAACGTGTTATTTAATCCAGAAAAAGCAATCTCTTGTAGCTAATAGTGCTAATTCTCGACGCCTTCGAGAATTCGCAAGACTTCATCCGGCAGCATTCATCCATAATGCCTCGGAAATCAACTGAGAAATGAATCTCATGCGGTTGCTCGGTCCATTCAAAAGTCTGTTCTCGTTGTTCGCGTAATACACGACGTAAACGAGGAAATTTGCAGCAATACAAAATGATTTTTTTAACCAAACAATTCAAAGTTTGGTTCAGATTATTTATATCAAATGGTGGTTTTCGATAAAGTCAGCGTAATGGAGTCCAAACAAAAGCCATCAGCCATCAACAGTTAAATATCGAGCAGCTCGTTGATAGCCCACCAAGCATGAATTCACAATTGAACCGTAAGCCAAACCAGACAAACAGACCATATTCGAGCAGTTGGCAGATATCTTCAAAAGTGATACTTGCTATCATACGTAGGTATCAACATTACTTTTGGACATTTTATAAATTATCCAACAATATTTGAAAAATTTGACTTGTCTGTTATTGTAACAGTTTTAAAAATGAATATGTATGTATGTATGTATGTAGGTAATCCACCATGGGTGCACGGATTCACCGCAGTTTCGCCAACGTATGCGCTTATTTGCATTCTTTAGATCAATTGTTCGGCCTATCTACAATGCAAACAGCCACATACCCGACACCATGGCTTCGTATGAACTGTTATGTAATGAGTGTTACGTGTATGTGTATGTGTTATTTGTAGAACGATACAATCAGTTTCGCAACCGTATAAAATTCATAACATTTCCAGTGTTATGAATCTACAACAGGTATTCCGCATACGTGTAGATACCTGCCCAGCTGGCAACTGAGTGGCCGTTCAAAAATAATTTATTTAATAAATGAAATTGATGAAAAATTATGAAATCTTACCTCACCGTGAAACTCTTACCTTAAATACGCAACCTTAAATCTTACCAGTACCAAGCTATAGCTCTATTTACCGACTTATAATCCGTTTCTAAAAATATTGATGAAAAAAATCATATTATTTTGTGAATGATCAGTCAGAATAAAAAAAACCGTAAATATTATATGGAATGTAGGTTCATCTCGTATTTCAGCACTTCTATAAACTATTATGGAACATGAATGAGAATTTTACTCTGATACAATGGATACTATGCACATGATACTAAAGCTGGAACAAATATCAATTTCTTTTTTTTTGTCACCATTTCCAATAAATCCGAAGGGAAAAATGAATAAAGTTTGAAGTATTTTTTAGGAATTTCGAAAAATTTATCAAATATCCGTACAAGAGCCAAAAAAAAACAAATTGTGTGAGATGGGATCTTTGTGAACCTTTGTATTCTTGATTTTATTGAATTTTTCTATAGCAAATTGCTTGATTTCTAGGTTTTGTGAAATGATATTGAATGGTATCTTGTTGCATACAAGCTTCCATGCCATTTATTCCAATTTATTGGTGTTTTAAATAATTCAACTGACCCCGACCCCCCTCCTACCCGCTCGCGATGTTCAAACTCCGAGTGACAAAAGAAGGATTGGAAATTTGTTCCGGCCTAACCAAGCCCTGAAAATCGTTAACCGAAAGATGATCACCCTCAGTCAAAATTTGTATTAAAATTCTAGTAATGATTTCACAGCAGAGTTTAAAAAGACAACTCCACTGTACTTATAAATTTTAAGCTGTGGGAAGCAATTAAACTTTCAATTTCCAAGCTAAATGATGATAATTGAATTCTATTAGGTAATAAATTTCTATTAGACAAGTAAAAAATCAATTTCATTGAAATATGAATGGAGATTTTTTTTTTGAAAGAGCTGGCAAAATCATGATGTCATATTATTCAAATTTCAAATAAAGTTATTCACAGAAAAGGGACAATGACCTAAATCAACAAAATGATTGTGTTTGTGAAATTAGATTGTAATACGTTGCATCTTTAAAATTTATAAAATTCTATTTGCTTACGATTTACCTGATTGATTTTTTTTAAATTTATGTATATATTGAGTACTCAAATCACAGTGTAATTCATATCACAAATTTGCGACCCAACCCTAATTTTATTGCTATACATAATTCTTCAAAAAAGGCGTATTTTGGCTTATTTTTACATCGATTCAAACAGATGAGTGATCGCCAGTAAAAAACGAGACGATAATAATGCCATTGTATCGGAACAGTTGGTGAATAACACGTAATACATGTTCTTCATGTATATCATTCAATTTTCAAACTTCCTAAGTATGAAATAAAAATCCGACGTTTTTCCCAAGTTTTCCGTGCTTAAAGCTCAAGCGAATGTCATCTTAAAATACATACATAATAAGTCCTATGATAGCTATGCAGATAAGTTCTGTTGGGGACCGTTCAAATATTACGTAACGCAATTTTCTTTCATTTTCGACCATAACTCCTTTTTTTGTGTTTCAATTATAGTCGTTTTAACATCTTTCATGTCATTCGCGACTTCACCGTAACTCCTTCTTATCAGAGTTTGTATCTAAAATATACAGAACGTAACAAGCTGCTCAGTTTTAAAAATGAATATTCGTCCTATTAAATAAATTCGAAAAATCTGGAATCATTTATCAAAAGAGCCTAATATTGAGCAGCGACAAAAACTTAAGGGTCTGAATTCTTGCTATTTTTGATTTCCCGAACCGAAAAAAAATGTAAAAATGTATATAAAAAAATCGACAAAATCTCTTTTGGTTATTAAGGCCCAAGGGGTTTCCCAAAGATTTCAAAATTCGAGAAAAAATATAAAATGGACACACCCTCAGCATCCAGTCGTTACTCAAACTCCCCCACAGCCGAAGCTGAGCTGAACCGTGTGGATCGTTCCCATGGGTGGTCGGTAATACTAGAGGAACAAGGAGTTGATTCAATTTTACAAATGGACATGGAAGCTTTTACCGAATGACATCCTCCGCCCGAGTTGCTGTTGTTGTTGTTATGAGGATGCCACCACTCTGACTGACTGACTGACTGAATTCTGGGGGAGGCCGCTCTAGAAATATGTAGAACTCTGTCACATGAGCCACCATGGCCCTAAAAAGAAAGAAAAAACAGCCCCCGTATCGTTGCCCGGAATCATCAGGGGCGCGGGGGCGCAAATAGCTGTTGAGTTTATTGAAATTTATCCGAATCTGTTGTGACAGGCTTTTTTATCGAGTGGGTGGCTACGCGACAAACTGCGTCGCACGTTCAGGATTTACCGAATCCCGGAATCTATGACCGAAAAGAGAATTGATATCGGATTCAGACTCGTGGGCTGGAAACTTGCTGCGGATCACACTGGTGCTGTTTCGTTACACATGGGTCTTGCATTTCGGTGAATCGCTTACAAAGTTACAAAACAGAGCCTATGAAAGCTCAGTTGCACGCTAACAAGGGCAGATGAAATTTCAGAAAATTGAATGGTACTCTATCTATCGTTGGTTTTTTTCCTAAAACAAAAATGACAAAAATGACAAAAATGACAAAAATGACAAAAATGACAAAAATGACAAAAATGACAAAAATGACAAAAATGACAAAAATGACAAAAATGACAAAAATGACAAAAATGACAAAAATGACAAAAATGACAAAAATGACAAAAATGACAAAAATGACAAAAATGACAAAAATGACAAAAATGACAAAAATGACAAAAATGACAAAAATGACAAAAATGACAAAAATGACAAAAATGACAAAAATGACAAAAATGACAAAAATGACAAAAATGACAAAAATGACAAAAATGACAAAAATGACAAAAATGACAAAAATGACAAAAATGACAAAAATGACAAAAATGACAAAAATGACAAAAATGACAAAAATGACAAAAATGACAAAAATGACAAAAATGACAAAAATGACAAAAATGACAAAAATGACAAAAATGACAAAAATGACAAAAATGACAAAAATGACAAAAATGACAAAAATGACAAAAATGACAAAAATGACAAAAATGACAAAAATGACAAAAATGACAAAAATGACAAAAATGACAAAAATGACAAAAATGACAAAAATGACAAAAATGACAAAAATGACAAAAATGACAAAAATGACAAAAATGACAAAAATGACAAAAATGACAAAAATGACAAAAATGACAAAAATGACAAAAATGACAAAAATGACAAAAATGACAAAAATGACAAAAATGACAAAAATGACAAAAATGACAAAAATGACAAAATGACAAAAATGACAAAAATGACAAAAATGACAAAAATGACAAAAATGACAAAAATGACAAAAATGACAAAAATGACAAAAATGACAAAAATGACAAAAATGACAAAAATGACAAAAATGACAAAAATGACAAAAATGACAAAAATGACAAAAATGACAAAAATGACAAAAATGACAAAAATGACAAAAATGACAAAAATGACAAAAATGACAAAAATGACAAAAATGACAAAAATGACAAAAATGACAAAAATGACAAAAATGACAAAAATGACAAAAATGACAAAAATGACAAAAATGACAAAAATGACAAAAATGACAAAAATGACAAAAATGACAAAAATGACAAAAATGACAAAAATGACAAAAATGACAAAAATGACAAAAATGACAAAAATGACAAAAATGACAAAAATGACAAAAATGACAAAAATGACAAAAATGACAAAAATGACAAAAATGACAAAAATGACAAAAATGACAAAAATGACAAAAATGACAAAAATGACAAAAATGACAAAAATGACAAAAATGACAAAAATGACAAAAATGACAAAAATGACAAAAATGACAAAAATGACAAAAATGACAAAAATGACAAAAATGACAAAAATGACAAAAATGACAAAAATGACAAAAATGACAAAAATGACAAAAATGACAAAAATGACAAAAATGACAAAAATGACAAAAATGACAAAAATGACAAAAATGACAAAAATGACAAAAATGACAAAAATGACAAAAATGACAAAAATGACAAAAATGACAAAAATGACAAAAATGACAAAAATGACAAAAATGACAAAAATGACAAAAATGACAAAAATGACAAAAATGACAAAAATGACAAAAATGACAAAAATGACAAAAATGACAAAAATGACAAAAATGACAAAAATGACAAAAATGACAAAAATGACAAAAATGACAAAAATGACAAAAATGACAAAAATGACAAAAATGACAAAAATGACAAAAATGACAAAAATGACAAAAATGACAAAAATGACAAAAATGACAAAAATGACAAAAATGACAAAAATGACAAAAATGACAAAAATGACAAAAATGACAAAAATGACAAAAATGACAAAAATGACAAAAATGACAAAAATGACAAAAATGACAAAAATGACAAAATGACAAAAATGACAAAAATGACAAAAATGACAAAAATGACAAAAATGACAAAAATGACAAAAATGACAAAATGACAAAAATGACAAAAATGACAAAAATGACAAAAATGACAAAATGACAAAAATGACAAAAATGACAAAAATGACAAAAATGACAAAAATGACAAAAATGACAAAAATGACAAAAATGACAAAAATGACAAAAATGACAAAAATGACAAAAATGACAAAAATGACAAAAATGACAAAAATGACAAAAATGACAAAAATGACAAAAATGACAAAAATGACAAAAATGACAAAAATGACAAAAATGACAAAAATGACAAAAATGACAAAAATGACAAAAATGACAAAAATGACAAAAATGACAAAAATGACAAAAATGACAAAAATGACAAAAATGACAAAAATGACAAAAATGACAAAAATGACAAAAATGACAAAAATGACAAAAATGACAAAAATGACAAAAATGACAAAAATGACAAAAATGACAAAAATGACAAAAATGACAAAAATGACAAAAATGACAAAAATGACAAAAATGACAAAAATGACAAAAATGACAAAAATGACAAAAATGACAAAAATGACAAAAATGACAAAAATGACAAAAAATGACAAAAATGACAAAAATGACAAAAATGACAAAAATGACAAAAAATGACAAAAATGACAAAAATGACAAAAATGACAAAAATGACAAAAATGACAAAAAATGACAAAAATGACAAAAATGACAAAAATGACAAAAATGACAAAAATGACAAAAATGACAAAAATGACAAAAATGACAAAAATGACAAAAATGACAAAAATGACAAAAATGACAAAAATGACAAAAATGACAAAAATGACAAAAATGACAAAAATGACAAAAATGACAAAAATGACAAAAATGAATGACAAAAATGACAAAAATGACAAAAATGACAAAAATGACAAAAATGACAAAAAATGACAAAAATGACAAAAATGACAAAAATGACAAAAATGACAAAAATGACAAAAATGACAAAAATGACAAAAATGACAAAAATGACAAAAATGACAAAAATGACAAAAATGACAAAAATGACAAAAATGACAAAAATGACAAAAATGACAAAAATGACAAAAATGACAAAAATGACAAAAATGACAAAAATGACAAAAATGACAAAAATGACAAAAATGACAAAAATGACAAAAATGACAAAAATGACAAAAATGACAAAAATGACAAAAATGACAAAAATGACAAAAATGACAAAAATGACAAAAATGACAAAAATGACAAAAATGACAAAAATGACAAAAATGACAAAAATGACAAAAATGACAAAAATGACAAAAATGACAAAAATGACAAAAATGACAAAAATGACAAAAATGACAAAAATGACAAAAATGACAAAAATGACAAAAATGACAAAAATGACAAAAATGACAAAATGACAAAAATGACAAAAATGACAAAAATGACAAAAATGACAAAATGACAAAAATGACAAAAATGACAAAAATGACAAAAATGACAAAAATGACAAAAATGACAAAAATGACAAAAATGACAAAAATGACAAAAATGACAAAAATGACAAAAATGACAAAAATGACAAAAATGACAAAAATGACAAAAATGACAAAAATGACAAAAATGACAAAAATGACAAAAATGACAAAAATGACAAAAATGACAAAAATGACAAAAAAATGACAAAAATGACAAAAATGACAAAAATGACAAAAATGACAAAAATGACAAAAATGACAAAAATGACAAAAATGACAAAAATGACAAAAATGACAAAAATGACAAAAATGACAAAAATGACAAAAATGACAAAAATGACAAAAATGACAAAAATGACAAAAATGACAAAAATGACAAAAATGACAAAAATGACAAAAATGACAAAAATGACAAAAATGACAAAAATGACAAAAATGACAAAAATGACAAAAATGACAAAAATGCCAAAAATGACAAAAATGACAAAATGACAAAAATGACAAAAATGACAAAAATGACAAAAATGACAAAAATGACAAAAATGACAAAAATGACAAAAATGACAAAAATGACAAAAATGACAAAAATGACAAAAATGACAAAAATGACAAAAATGACAAAAATGACAAAAATGACAAAAATGACAAAAATGACAAAAATGACAAAAATGACAAAAATGACAAAAATGACAAAAATGACAAAAATGACAAAATGACAAAAATGACAAAAATGACAAAAATGACAAAAATGACAAAAATGACAAAAATGACAAAAATGACAAAAATGACAAAAATGACAAAAATGACAAAAATGACAAAAATGACAAAAATGACAAAAATGACAAAAATGACAAAAATGACAAAAATGACAAAAATGACAAAAATGACAAAAAATGACAAAAATGACAAAAATGACAAAAATGACAAAAATGACAAAAATGACAAAAATGACAAAAATGACAAAAATGACAAAAATGACAAAAATGACAAAAATGACAAAAATGACAAAAATGACAAAAATGACAAAAATGACAAAAATGACAAAAATGACAAAATGACAAAAATGACAAAAATGACAAAAATGACAAAAATGACAAAAATGACAAAAATGACAAAAATGACAAAAATGACAAAAATGACAAAAATGACAAAAATGACAAAAATGACAAAAATGACAAAAATGACAAAAATGACAAAAATGACAAAAATGACAAAAAATGACAAAAATGACAAAAATGACAAAAATGACAAAAAATGACAAAAATGACAAAAATGACAAAAATGACAAAAATGACAAAAATGACAAAAATGACAAAAATGACAAAAATGACAAAAATGACAAAAATGACAAAAATGACAAAAATGACAAAAATGACAAAAATGACAAAAATGACAAAAATGACAAAAATGACAAAAATGACAAAAATGACAAAAATGACAAAAATGACAAAAATGACAAAAATGACAAAAAATGACAAAAATGACAAAAATGACAAAAATGACAAAAATGACAAAAATGACAAAAATGACAAAAATGACAAAAATGACAAAAATGACAAAAATGACAAAAATGACAAAAATGACAAAAATGACAAAAATGACAAAAAATGACAAAAATGACAAAAATGACAAAAATGACAAAAATGACAAAAATGACAAAAATGACAAAAATGACAAAAATGACAAAAATGACAAAAATGACAAAAATGACAAAAATGACAAAAATGACAAAAATGACAAAAATGACAAAAATGACAAAAATGACAAAAATGACAAAAATGACAAAAATGACAAAAAAAAATGACAAAAATGACAAAAATGACAAAAATGACAAAAATGACAAAAATGACAAAAATGACAAAAATGACAAAAATGACAAAAATGACAAAAATGACAAAAATGACAAAAATGACAAAAATGACAAAAATGACAAAAATGACAAAAATGACAAAAAAATGACAATGACAAAAATGACAAAAATGACAAAAATGACAAAAATGACAAAAATGACAAAAATGACAAAAATGACAAAAATGACAAAAATGACAAAAATGACAAAAATGACAAAAATGACAAAAATGACAAAAATGACAAAAATGACAAAATGACAAAAATGACAAAAATGACAAAAATGACAAAAATGACAAAAATGACAAAAATGACAAAAATGACAAAAATGACAAAAATGACAAAAATGACAAAAATGACAAAAATGACAAAAATGACAAAAATGACAAAAATGACAAAAATGACAAAAATGACAAAAATGACAAAAATGACAAAAATGACAAAAATGACAAAAATGACAAAAATGACGAAAAATGACAAAAATGACAAAAATGAAAAAATGACAAAAATGACAAAAATGACAAAAATGACAAAAATGACAAAAATGACAAAAATGACAAAAATGACAAAAATGACAAAAATGACAAAAATGACAAAAATGACAAAAATGACAAAAATGACAAAAATGACAAAAATGACAAAAATGACAAAAATGACAAAAATGACAAAAATGACAAAAATGACAAAAATGACAAAAATGACAAAAATGACAAAAATGACAAAAATGACAAAAATGACAAAAATGACAAAAATGACAAAAATGACAAAAATGACAAAAATGACAAAAATGACAAAAATGACAAAAATGACAAAAATGACAAAAATGACAAAAATGACAAAAATGACAAAAATGACAAAAATGACAAAAATGACAAAAATGACAAAAATGACAAAAATGACAAAAATGACAAAAATGACAAAAATGACAAAAATGACAAAAATGACAAAAATGACAAAAATGACAAAAATGACAAAAATGACAAAAATGACAAAAATGACAAAAATGACAAAAATGACAAAAATGACAAAAATGACAAAAATGACAAAAATGACAAAAATGACAAAAATGACAAAAATGACAAAAATGACAAAAATGACAAAAATGACAAAAATGACAAAAATGACAAAAATGACAAAAATGACAAAAATGACAAAAATGACAAAAATGACAAAAATGACAAAAATGACAAAAATGACAAAAATGACAAAAATGACAAAAATGACAAAAATGACAAAAATGACAAAAATGACAAAAATGACAAAAATGACAAAAATGACAAAAATGACAAAAATGACAAAAATGACAAAAATGACAAAAATGACAAAAATGACAAAAATGACAAAAATGACAAAAATGACAAAAATGACAAAAATGACAAAAATGACAAAAATGACAAAAATGACAAAAATGACAAAAATGACAAAAATGACAAAAATGACAAAAATGACAAAAATGACAAAAATGACAAAAATGACAAAAATGACAAAAATGACAAAAATGACAAAAATGACAAAAATGACAAAAATGACAAAAATGACAAAAATGACAAAAATGACAAAAATGACAAAAATGACAAAAATGACAAAAATGACAAAAATGACAAAAATGACAAAAATGACAAAAATGACAAAAATGACAAAAATGACAAAAATGACAAAAATGACAAAAATGACAAAAATGACAAAAATGACAAAAATGACAAAATGACAAAAATGACAAAAATGACAAAAATGACAAAAATGACAAAAATGACAAAAATGACAAAAATGACAAAAATGACAAAAATGACAAAAATGACAAAAATGACAAAAATGACAAAAATGACAAAAATGACAAAAATGACAAAAATGACAAAAATGACAAAAATGACAAAAATGACAAAAATGACAAAAATGACAAAAATGACAAAAATGACAAAAATGACAAAAATGACAAAAATGACAAAAATGACAAAAATGACAAAAATGACAAAAATGACAAAAATGACAAAAATGACAAAAATGACAAAAGTGACAAAAATGACAAAAATGACAAAAATGACAAAAATGACAAAAATGACAGAAATGACAAAAATGACAAAAATGACAAAAATGACAAAAATGACAAAAATGACAAAAATGACAAAAATGACAAAAATGACAAAAATGACAAAAATGACAAAAATGACAAAAATGACAAAAATGACAAAAATGACAAAAATGACAAAAATGACAAAAATGACAAAAATGACAAAAATGACAAAAATGACAAAAATGACAAAAATGACAAAAATGACAAAAATGACAAAAATGACAAAAATGACAAAAATGACAAAAATGACAAAAATGACAAAAATGACAAAAATGACAAAAATGACAAAAATGACAAAAATGACAAAAATGACAAAAATGACAAAAATGACAAAAATGACAAAAATGACAAAAATGACAAAAATGACAAAAATGACAAAAATGACAAAAATGACAAAAATGACAAAAATGACAAAAATGACAAAAATGACAAAAATGACAAAAATGACAAAAATGACAAAAATGACAAAAATGACAAAAATGACAAAAATGACAAAAATGACAAAAATGACAAAAATGACAAAAATGACAAAAATGACAAAAATGACAAAAATGACAAAAATGACAAAAATGACAAAAATGACAAAAATGACAAAAATGACAAAAATGACAAAAATGACAAAAATGACAAAAATGACAAAAATGACAAAAATGACAAAAATGACAAAAATGACAAAAATGACAAAAATGACAAAAATGACAAAAATGACAAAAATGACAAAAATGACAAAAATGACAAAAATGACAAAATGACAAAAATGACAAAAATGACAAAAATGACAAAAGTGACAAAAATGACAAAAATGACAAAAATGACAAAAATGACAAAAATGACAGAAATGACAAAAATGACAAAAATGACAAAAATGACAAAAATGACAAAAATGACAAAAATGACAAAAATGACAAAAATGACAAAAATGACAAAAATGACAAAAATGACAAAAATGACAAAAATGACAAAAATGACAAAAATGACAAAAATGACAAAAATGACAAAAATGACAAAAATGACAAAAATGACAAAAATGACAAAAATGACAAAAATGACAAAAATGACAAAAATGACAAAAATGACAAAAATGACAAAAATGACAAAAATGACAAAAATGACAAAAATGACAAAAATGACAAAAATGACAAAAATGACAAAAATGACAAAAATGACAAAAATGACAAAAATGACAAAAATGACAAAAATGACAAAAATGACAAAAATGACAAAAATGACAAAAATGACAAAAATGACAAAAATGACAAAAATGACAAAAATGACAAAAATGACAAAAATGACAAAAATGACAAAAATGACAAAAATGACAAAAATGACAAAAATGACAAAAATGACAAAAATGACAAAAATGACAAAAATGACAAAAATGACAAAAATGACAAAAATTACAAAAATGACAAAAATGACAAAAATTACAAAAATGACAAAAATGACAAAAATGACAAAAATGACAAAAATGACAGAAATGACAAAAATGACAAAAATGACAAAAATGACAAAAATGACAAAAATGACAAAAATGACAAAAATGACAAAAATGACAAAAATGACAAAAATGACAAAAATGACAAAAATGACAAAAATGACAAAAATGACAAAAATGACAAAAATGACAAAAATGACAAAAATGACAAAAATGACAAAAATGACAAAAATGACAAAAATGACAAAAATGACAAAAATGACAAAAATGACAAAAATGACAAAAATGACAAAAATGACAAAAATGACAAAAATGACAAAAATGACAAAAATGACAAAAATGACAAAAATGACAAAAATGACAAAAATGATAAAAATGACAAAAATGACAAAAATGACAAAAATGACAAAAATGACAAAAATGACAAAAATGACAAAAATGACAAAAATGACAAAAATGACAAAAATGACAAAAATGACAAAAATGACAAAAATGACAAAAATGACAAAAATGACAAAAATGACAAAAATGACAAAAATGACAAAAATGACAAAAATGACAAAAATGACAAAAATGACAAAAATGACAAAAATGACAAAAATGACAAAAATGACAAAAATGACAAAAATGACAAAAATGACAAAAATGACAAAAATGACAAAAATGACAAAAATGACAAAAATGACAAAAATGACAAAAATGACAAAAATGACAAAAATGACAAAAATGACAAAAATGACAAAAATGACAAAAATGACTGTACGAAATTCGGAAGATTGTTCTTGAGGAAAATAGAACTACAAAAATTTAGAACTTCCAAAAATTCCAATTTTATTTGACGAGAAAACGAAACGCGGTTCGATGTTAATAGTGTGGCACTTTATTGGCTACTGACCTTGAAGCCTTCTGCTTCACACGTTTTTAAGCTGATATCGCTGCTATCTACCTAGCTAGTAACAATAGGCACGAATGATCGGATTCTCGATCGTGCGATCGGGATTGATTTTTTATATGATAAGAGAGATAAGCTCTCTTCCTGATTTTATGGCAAACCGACGACAATATATTCCGCTACGCGTGAACATGCCGGCCACCGTGAAAAAGTTAACTTTTTAACAATAAAATTTGTTCCTGCTGCGAAACTGAGTCTAACTTGCAAATATCCTAGCTTCTCATACAGCTATCAAATTCATAACCAAAATTAATTCAAGAGTGTTTCACAACTTTCCAATATACGTAGCATCATTCATCGATGCGCGATTGCTCTGCTGCTTCGTTGACTGTCGATCATGTTTCGGTACGATGTTGTCCTCTGCTTCGGTTGGAATGTTGTCATCTGCCTCGGTTCCACCATGTGCTTGGTCGGCTGTCGATCATATTTCGCTGCAATGTTGTCCTCCGCTTCGGACACACCACGTGCTTCTTCGGGTCATCCATGTGATTGCTCGGTCGATCCGTCTTCTTCGTCCTAGTGGGTGAACGAACTCGGTGGGCAAGGTCGAATGGTCAGCTGATTACGAACCAGCAAATAGTGAATGGGTTGCCCATCTGTCTTCCTTCGGGTTGTTGATGTCTCTCCGCTGCCTCCCCATTGGCCGAACAAACTCTGGAACAAAACATAGGCGGCTTTTTACAAGGTAAATGGAAAAAATTAAACGACTTAACTGGGTTGGAGGCAACCGGCCTCCACGGGTCCGTAACCGGACGATGAACGTTGGCACCAAGATACTGAGCGTACTTATGCATTCGGGACGTTTGCGATACAAGTTGGGCGACAAATAACCAGACATCCTTCCTTCTGGGTGAGAATCAGCTGCCAGGGGAAAGCTCAGCAAATTCTTGTGAATCTTTTCTGCCTCGTTGCGAAAACACAGGTCTATCCGACAACAGTGGATGCGGTGAGAACAGATGCAGATTACTTGTGAATTGCTAGCTTTCGGGACACGCTCGTGGTTGTGGGTTGGAGCAGATGACATCAGGGCATGGAGGGGGACGAAACATTCCATAAGCTTTTTTGAAATTCAATATATAATACAGACTTACATGGATGGGAGGTCTTTCGACCCCCCCACGGTGCGCAGTTGAGTACTGCGATTGGTGGAAGGCACTTAGTTGCCTCCTTGAAGGAACGATTCATTTTGTTGGATCTGTTGCGAGCAAATTTTACCCAAGAGTATTCGATGCTCTCCCTGTGCTGTCCACACATTTACGACGTAGCTATTGTTTCGCAAAACCTTTAGGTTGTTACTTTGCATCGCCCAGCAAAGTTTCTTCTCTGGAGTCCGGTGCGATTGGTTTCGAATAAGGCGTTTAAAGCGAAACGGCCAAAACCTTTTACGATTTTTTGCGATTTTCAGTTGTGATCCACTGATGCACACCGGCACAAGTGGCGGCCGGCCACCGACGTGCAATATTCCTTCGGCCAGTGTTGGGAAAAAGGATCTCAAACGAGGGCGAGCCAAAACTTGTTTATTGCACTGATTTTCGGCGATGTCAATGCAAAATGATGTTGTAATTTTAGAATAAATTTCTTTCGAAAAACAATTTGCGTTGAGGTAATGCTCGAGTGAATGTAAACGACGATCCAAGATGTTTCTAAGATTTTCAATTTGCGAAATGCCCATAAGGTTTTCGATAAGGGAAACGATGAAACTACTAGTGCTAGTAGTTTTGGCAAAATATTCTTCACTATCTGCTTCTTCCATTGACTGAGTTCTGCTGAGCGAATCTTTTTCCGAAAACCGTGTGGGGGATTGTTCTGATGATGCCTCAGCAGACATACAAGCGACGTTGACA